>NW_021631970.1:0-39925 GCF_004799145.2 Neltuma alba
AAACTTAATTTTTAATTAGGTCATATTTTATTTAACTAAACTAACTTTGTCGAATTGTTTCATGGTCATAGGTATTGAGTCAAAGAACAAACAAAATATCTGAGCAGAATGTAACCCACATACAATGCTCGTGTAGGGTATGGTGGGTTAGAAAGAAGTATGATGGAGGAACGGATGAAGAATGCACAGATGGCTGCTGCTTCAGATCCTACTGGCTACATTCCACCTACTGAAAGTCCTTCTCGCCAAGAAAAATGGAAGGCGGCGAGGATTAAAAAGGGTCAATACATTACTCCACAGTCTGCTGCTGTTGCTGAGAGGATTGTAAGTAATATTTAAGAATTATGCTTCATTAATTGTTTTTTTTCAATATCTTAAATTGAATTGCTGCTTTAATGATACAGGATACACTTGAGGAGCAATTATCTCAAGGTACATTCATCCCTCAAGGACGGATGGATATCTTGGCCACTGCTATTAGAAAGGCTGACCATCCCGGAAGAGTTAGAGGGACTCCTAAAGGGATTGGTATTAAAGAATTTTTTGGCTTTGCTTCACGAAAAAGCACTAGATCATCCTCCTAACATGGTATCTAAAGAGGAGCTCGACCAACGACTAAAGGAAGAAGAAACAGAGAGAGTTCGAGCTGAACTAAGTCAACAACACATGGCAGAGATGCAAAAGATACGTGACGAATCGATGCTAAGTTTCAACAGACTCTGATGATGATGGGTACAAGCGGATTCCAGATGCCCGAGTATCTAAACCTTCCCAGGTAATAATCACACATCTTTTTAAATCTTCTAAAGATTCATTTGATCTATTTAAACTTATTTAATGTTCCTTAACTAATTTCATATTATGTTTCAGGGTTCACCTGTGATAAAAAGCGGAAAGGGCAGTAATAATCAGACACAGCAACTGACAGTTGTCTGACCCTGACCCTAGCCCTGACCCTGTCGAAGACAATGGGATGCCGTGTTCTCTCTATGTGGATTATGAAAATTCACCTGTTCATGTTGCTAGTGGTCGAGCATTCATGGGCACAACGATTCACGGCAACAAATTCCGAGCGATCAAGCAAGGGTGATGTTCACCAAATAACTTGACCGCAAGTGGACGGGTCGCAAGTAATATTAAAAGTATCGTTCCCTCAGAGACTAAGGCTAGATGAGTTGAAAAAATAATTGTGTATTTGATTAGTTAAGTAAAACAATTGTTGTAGAAAACAATGGGTTTAAAATAAAAGCAGTATAAAATCAACTCAACCTCGAAACAATTAAGAGACTAGGGTTATTCCTTACTAAAGTATTTCATGAAACTGGATTAATTACTTCTCAAGTAGTGTTTTACAATAAGTTCAGTTAGCCTGGGTTTGCAGAATTGATTAAGCTTTCAAGTCAAAACCAAATGTTCGCAATCATGATTAAAACACAGCAATCTCTTGCATTGTTTGAAAAGGTTGCACTTTAAAAACCAAAACCATTTAGTCTATGCTAAGTCAACAGATACATCTGCTCCATCGACAAACCATTTATTTACTCAATTAAATTTCTAGACTAGCATGTTTTTACCAAAGTTCACGAATTAGTTTAACTTTCTCAAGTTAAACTAATCAATCAATCAATCCAAATGATGGCCAGGAAAGGAAGCATTAAGCTCAAAGTAAAAACAACTGAATATTATCATTAACACTAAAGAGATAGTAAAACCCAAGTCTCAATCCATAATAGATCAAAATAACCCTAGAAAAACAGATTTAGCTATACATATCGAGTAAAGAACTACAACTATAAGAGTAGCTAGTAGTCATAGCAGAAACAGAAGGGAAGAAGAAGGAAACCCAGAAAATTCAAGTTACAAGCTTTGAATCTCTTTTAGCTTCAAGCCTAAAGGTTCCAAGCCTCCAAAAACTCCAAACCCTAGCAGAGCCAGCCTCCAAAATTGCTCCAAAAGTCGAAGTCCCCCAGAAAAACCGAGTATCCACCTCTATATGCCCTAATTTTTAAAGTTACACACATAAAACGCACAGCTACGAGGGCCAGGCGCTGTGGCAGATTCCTTCAGGCGTCGCGGCGCCTTTTACAGAATGGCTTCCTTTCGAGGTTCCGGAGCCGCGACGCAGTGATTAATCGGCCGCGGCGGATTATACCGAATAGGTTCCTTCGAGACAGCTTGGGAGCCACGGCAGATTCAGCAAGGCATCGCGGCGCCTTTTACAGAGACGCGCTCATTCTTTTCTGTTTGATCTGCAGCGGCGTTTTCTCCCAGAGGCCACGACGGCTGACTTCTTTTCTCCATTCTTTACTCTCCTCAGGCTTTGTTTCCTGTAAAATTGACTTTCAAACCTCATAAAGGAGTGTTAAATCAGATTAACTCAGTAGGAATTTTGAGAGGTTATCACACCCCCAAACTTACTCTTTTGCTTCCTCGAGTAAAAAACAAACCAGTGACTAAGTAACAAATTGCACATTAAAGAATGTAGGAACAGTTATATCCTCATCAAATGCTCAAGAAATTATAGAGGATAGGAAATTACTGAATCACCCAAAGAAAAAAGTTTCATGAACTTAAAACAAACTTTCAATGATTTTGGAGTGTGAGTGTGTGTATAGAGTCAATGAGCATCTCTTAAGATACTGTTTCAGTGGAATGGGAGACTTTAGCCAACATACTAGCCTTCAACCGCATCCTTTCATAAGCCTAACTTCTTCTCTCTTTGTCTACAACTCACCCCATATACATTTGAAATCAAAGGGACTTTTCGGCTTATAACGTGGCCAAGAGGTAATGGCTTAGGAAAGAAAGGGGAAAGTAGATCATACAAATACTTTGAGATAAATAGATATTCAATAATCAGAACTTACTTCAACCACTTTCATTCTCCCAAACTTGTACCACAATTATTTATATATAGATATGTATATATACTTTTTTTTTGTTTTTTTTTTTGGTTTTTTTTTGAACATTGAAAACAAAAATTTACAGCTTAGCTCCTAACACTTTAATTTTTGAATAATTGACTACCCCTGCCAACCTTTCAAAATCTCCACATCTCATCAAACCCCTTATCCTTTCAACTTCCATTTATCTCAAAGCTAGGGATTTCATGGTTTTTCTCAATTGGTTTTGGGTTAGGAAGAGGTTAGGGTTTTAAAACAAAACTTGAACATATAAAACCTATAAGGTCAGCTTGAAAGGCTCAAACGCATTTAAGAACTGCCTTAATCATTTTTCAAATTCATATAGAACAAACTATAAACTTTGAGAAATCAGAAGAAGGTTCTGAAACAATTTAGTTGAAACAAAAGTATAGAGGCTAAATTATCCACTCAACCTCAACATAACCACTTGAAATTTCTTGACCCTTTTAGTGCATTAGTTTCTCCAAAATTAAAGAAACATAGGTTTTAACCTCACAATTCAAGCATCAAAGAGCAATTCAAAACTTCCTATCAAGCATAGTAATTAAGAATTTTGTTCAATCATTGGACTATTCATACATTCTCAACTAACAACTTGCTACTTCAGCTCATATTTCATAAAATCAACCGAGCAAAATTTAAGCTGACAAAATTTCTACTGTTTCAATGTTTCAAATTTTCTCAACAAAATGACCTTTCAAAAATTTTCAAATTTAACCTATTATCCACAAAATTTTCAAATTTAATCCTGTTATCCACAAAAATCAATCCTCACCCCCAAACTTAAAATTGACAGTGTCCTCATTGTCAACAAGAGGAAGTAAAGTTCAGGGCATGCGGGCAGAATCGAAAAAACAATATATTCGCTGCATGAAAGGTCAAAATTTCGCTTTTCTTCCTGTACAAGTATATCAGTATGCACAACTATCAATAGTATCATCATCAGATAATCATAATGAAATCATCAATTACTAAAGGCATCCACAAATTAATCAATCAAAAGATCCGTTAACCATTCACATTTTCAATCATTTCGCAACAGTTAACACAGTGAAAATCAACAATGATAGATATTGTTCAACAGTCAGAATCAGTTCAACAGGCCATAGTAGTAGCCTTGTCAGAATCATATGAGCAAACAACAACACACAAAATAGACCAAAACGCAAGAAAATGCAAAAACACACATAAAGACAAAACAACAAAGCAAGCAACAACAGCAACAGAAACGGCCCCAGCTAGTTGTAACATCCTAAGTTTTATCGGGTTTTATAACCTCTTTTGGTTGATTTTGAGGATAGAATAGTGATTTAATGTTGATCTTGGTGTTTGGGTTGGAATTGAGGTATGTTGGAGGAATAGGTGAATAGACCCCTCTCAGGGTATGTTCGCCGCAGCGAACCGGGAGTTCCAGGGGGGATTGTCTTTCGGGCAGGTTTGGCCGCAACGAAGTCATAGGGACGTCGCGGAGAAGTTGTTCAGGTGAGCGAGGTTTCCCTCTTGGGAAGGTCTCGCCGCGGCGAAGGTAGGGATATGCCGCGGCAAAGGTTTTCTGGGCGAGCGAGAGTTTCCTCTCGGGAAGCTTTTGCTACGGCGAAGATTGGAGTTCGCCGCGGCAAAGTCAGGTTTTCAGGCAAGTAATCCCTCTCAGGATTAGTTCACCGCGGCGAAAGGTGTCGAATCTATATAGTCGTGGGAGGGTTTGTTGGTGTGAAAATTAGAAAATCTGAAGGAGGAGAGAGAAGCTCTGCTAGGGTTTCGGTGTTGTGGCTTGGGAAAGGCATTTCTAAGGATCCATTACCTCAAGTAAGTGATTTTAACCTCTAATCTACTTTCTTTCTTGGAATTTCTGAGGATTTATGGTGAAACCCTAGAGTTTTCTAGGTTGTTATGGAATTGAGGTTTTTGACCGATTGTTTTGAGTTTAATTGATTGCTTTGGTTTAGTCTAAGTATTTAATCGGTGTAGTTTTCTTGGATTTAAAGAACTTTGAGTTTTTGAAGCTAGGGTTTATGGAAATGGGAGGTTTGTGATTGAGGATGATAATATAGAGGTTGATTTTGAGTTTTGTGATTTGGGTTATGTTAAGGATGGTTAAATTGGATGTTTAATCGGTTTAGAATGTTGTTAAGACTTCAATTGTTCAAATGGGATGTTTGGGTGTTGAATTCCTATAGTGAGTCCTTGAGGTTATGAGTTTTAATTGATGTTTAGAAAGGAATTAAGGTTTTAATGGATTTTTATGACGTTGGAGTGTGCCTTGATGGTTATACCCTCTTTAGTTGGGTAGAGTTTTGGTTGGAGCTAGGAATTTTGTGTCCCCAAGTGCTGTTTTGGCCACATTATTAGTTGAAAGCTAATACATGGTGGTTGTGTGTTTGTGTGCTTGTGTAGACCGGTTGTAAGCCTTGTTGGTGCATGGGGCCTTATTGTCGGTTTGTTATTCCTTGCTCAGGCGAGAGGTAACCACTTTCCAATCCTTTGTACATGCTTTTGTGGTACTGTGAGTGGATTTATGCTTTGTGCTTTGAGTAGCAACTGTGTTCAAAGTGTGTGTTGTATATTGAAAAGGAAAACCGTCTCGTGGGGTTTAAATTGATATTGATTGAAATGGTAACTTGTGAAAGATAGGCCACTGAAAGAAGTTAATTGTGAAATGATTATTTACTCTTTGATTATAGTTTGAACATGATGCATGAATTGGGAATTGGTGAGAGTTTTGATTGTACTACCACGTTGTAAGGCCTCCATTAATGCATGATGGTTGGCTCTTTACGTCCCCCATAGTGAGGGATAGGCCTTTTGGCTCCCTACGTCCCCCAGAGTGAGGGATAGGCCTTTTATGGCTCCTTATGTCCCCCATAGTGAGGGATAGGCCGGGTTCGGCTCTTGAAAATCCCCCAAAGTGAGGGATATGGTTGATGGGATTGCATCATTGCACTTGCATTACTTGTTGTGGCTATCATTTATAACATGACTTATGAACTGCCCCACTTGACACCTCACAAGCACCTATTTAGTTGTACCTTGAATTGGAAAGATTGGTTACTGGGACATTGTCTCACCTCGTGGTTTACAATGTTTTCAGGCGAAGGTTCCGGGTGTGTGCCACCGGGAAGAGACGCAGAGGCTTGAGCTTGGTTAGCTTTAGGCCTCTAGCCCTTGTATATGTATGGCTAGTATATATTGCCACCTTTAGGATCCCTTTTGAAATATTTTGATTACTCGGCCTTGTTGTAAACTGGAGAGAATGTTATCTCCTTATTTTGGTTGGCCGGAGGCCAATTCTAGTGCTTTGTGAAACTTTGATATACATGGTTGAAAACTAATTGGATGGGTTGATTTTGATGTCTTTTGTTACCCGGGCCGGAGGCTCGGAGGCCCAGTGGTTGTTAATTAATGATTTTAGTTGCATGCAACAAAGTTCGAGTTTGAACCGAGTTTAAATGTTAATTTCTAAAGTTATGCAATTTCTTTCTACCATAGTAGTGAATTTCATGACGAGTTTATAATGTTTTAAGAAAAGGGTTTTACACTAGTCATCCTCCTCCTCAGAATGCTGATCCCCCTAATCCTCATCACCCTCTGCAAATGGATCGATGGCTATATCATTGCCCGAGCCAATACCAGCCCCAGAAGTTCCAGCTTCATGTTCATCTCCCGGTGACTCTGCCTCAGTGCTTGTATCTTCCACATCCGGCGCGTCAATGTCCAATTTCCTTGCAATCTGGACTAATAGTTCCTTTATGCGCCTTTGTCTACGTCTCCTGTGACATATCTCTTTGTCCAATTTCTCATGGAGGAGATCCAAGCTTTGAGTGGTAGGGTCAACACTGGCACTGGCTTGAGCTTCCTGTTCCCTCCTATATTCCTCAGGGAACTGTTCAGCATACATGGCTTCAGTGATCCTTTGCTGTTCTCGTTCAGGAACCAGATTAGACTAATTGAATGGTGAAACAGGCTTGAACTTTCGGTCTTTGTCTTTCCATTCTACCCCCACTTTAGATAGTAGATCCGAGATGAGGTGAGGCATAACGAGATTTGTGTTGTGGGCTCTGCTGGCATCCCAGATGGCATCAAAAATCAGTTTCCCAACATCCACTGCCGCTTTAATCATAAACAGATATATCAGGAGTGCCAGATTCCTTGGGGCTTCACTGAGATGAGTGGTTGGCATAATGTTCCTTGTGACAATATGCAACCAAATTATGGCCTCAGGTATCATGTCTTTTCGCATAATGTACGCTTGGCCCCTCTTAGGCCATACCCACATCTCATCAGAACCGGTGAGTGTTGCTGAGATGGCATGGAGAGGAATCTCCTTCTGATTGTTGAGATACCACTGGTATTGGCACTTTCCAACCTCGAGAAGCTCATAGTGATCTCTGATGTGCACCAGAGTAATGAGGACACGCTGGTACCATATAAACATCTCATTACTCAAGTTTGTTGCCACCCTAATGTAGAATTTCCTGACCAGCTTCTCATTCCCTTCACCTTTGGGACCAATCAAATTTAAGAAGTTGAGCTTCCTTGCTTTTTATAAAATCCAAATTTGTTTGTACATGGAAATTCTCTTTCTTGATGCAAACCTCTTCTTTCAATAAGCTCTTTAATTGGAGGATCAGGGGAGGTAGCACGGGCTTTCTTCCTGGGGGCCATTGGATTGTTACCTGCAAAGAGAAAGCAAAGCACACACACACAAAAACTAAGCACATAACACACCACAATCACGAAACAACCGACAAAGAAAAAGAAGAAAACTAACCTAAAAACAAAGAAAAACTTTCCCCCAAACTTAAATCAAAGAGCTAGACCACAATCTCACCATTACTTAATCCCTTTCTAAACCTGAGTTATAAAATACCCCCAATTCAAATCAAGTTTACAAAAGTTCTCTTTTATCTAATAATTTCTAAATCAGACAACCACCAGTAGCTGCCAATTTAAACTATTTTCACTAAATCAAAATGACATTTCCAAATTAGTTACAAGTGAAAAAGAACAACATAACTTGGGTAATGAACAGGTGTTATTTGAAAATTTAGACAAGTAGTTGAAAATTTAGACAAGCATCTCATTTTCTCAAATCAGGTCCAAGCTATGATCACTCAATTTCACAAGTATCACATTTTATCCAATACATGTTCACAGATAGTTGGGCAATAAGGAATTATCACCTAACCACAATGTAACCTCAAAGAATCAAAATGCCCCCATCTAGAGTTCTAAAATCATCTAACCACAATGCACAACCCTAGCATTACCCATCTCCAGCAAAACTAAACTAGAAGAAAATAAATAACAGAGAAAGAAAGAACACTAATCGGCGGACGAACAAATGACGGAAGTGGACGGAAGGCACCGCAAGAACAAAGAAGAGAGTCGCTGACTTTGAGGGAGAGAAAGAAGATGACCGGCGGTTTCAGCAAGGGAAGAGGGAGAGGTGACCAGGGGATTATCTGATGGACCGAATGGAGATGTGATTTCGAATGGACCGAAGGAGTATTATCTGATGGGGGTTATCGAAAGGGAGGGGAAACCGA
The DNA here is from genome assembly GCF_004799145.2 of Neltuma alba. Classification (NCBI taxonomy): domain Eukaryota; kingdom Viridiplantae; phylum Streptophyta; class Magnoliopsida; order Fabales; family Fabaceae; genus Neltuma; species Neltuma alba. The sequence continues at coordinate 8,471 of NW_021631970.1, forward strand.
AGGGGGGGATTATCAAATGGGGAAATTGACGGGAGGGGGGGTTTTGAAATTGGGATGGGGAGTGAAAAGACCAAAGGGTTAGGGTTTTAAAATTAAAACAATGAATCTACCCTCAAAACCGGTCAGATACACAAGGGCAAAGTGGGCATTGAGACAAATGAGTAAGGTCAGAACAGGAAACACAAAGAAGGAATTACGAGAAGGCGCCACGGCGGATTCACCAAGGCACCACGGCGCCTTTTACAGAATTGCAGACTCTAGTTAAATTATTCACGCTGCGGCCTCTATATCTAAATGCCATGGCGGTTTTTACCGAGACGGACTTACAGCCAATGACGAAGGCGCCGCGGCGGATTAACGCAGGGGCCGCGGCGCCTATTACAGAAAGAGGGTTCTGAAACAGACAAGGCGCCGCGGCTTCTGATCAAATGCGCCGCGGAGTCTCAAATAGAGAAGGCCTAACATGAAAAATTAATGAACACAGACTGGACCTACCACAATCAAACACCCTACACACAATAAAACAAGACTAAACACAAACACAAGCATAAAAACAAATATAACACAAACAACCACATAAAAACAAAATCCACAAGCTTCAATTTAACACAAATTCAAACCAATCAAGGTCAAGGCCACTGCTGGAGATTAAGGTTAGGTGCACTTCCTTGGTTGCGCTAATTAGAAATCAACCACTCCTGCTAAGCTCCAAAGTTTGAGGAATAAACCAAAAGGCCTACAAAAATAAAGATCAAACGTAAATCTACTAAAACAAAACTGAAATAAAAGAAACACATCAAAGGCAAGTTTAGAGCTTGGGTTGCCTCCCAAGTAGCGCTTGGTTTATAGTCTTCAGCTAGACTCTTCATCTCTGTTATGATTGTTCAGCAAAGTAGATCGTAGAGACTTGACGATCCACCTTTCCACCCCAATAATGCTTCAAACAATGGCCATTTGCATGAAATCTTTCACCTTTTTCATTTTCTAGCTCCACCGCACCATGATTAGCAGCTTGTACCACAGTGAATGGCCTTGACCAACGTGATCTGAGTTTGCCCGAAAATAATCTCAATTTGGAATTATGAGGTAACACCTTTTGCCCCGCTTCAAAGACCTTGGGGATAATTTTCTAATCATGATACTTCTTGGTCCGTTCCTTATAGAGCCTTGCACTTTCATAAGCATTAAGGCGAAATTCCTCCAACTTATTTAGTTGAAGGAGCCTTTTTGCGCCAGCATCTTGAAAGTCAAAGTTGAGCTTTTTTATGGCCCAATAAGCTCCATGTTCCAATTCTACAGGCAGATGACATGCTTTTCCAAACACCAACCGATAGGGAGATATCCCAATCGGAGTTTTATATGCTGTCCTGTAGGCCCAAAGAGCATCATCCAGTTTTAATGACCAATCTTTTCTTGTTGCACCTACTACCTTCTCAAGAATGCTTTTGATCTCTCGATTGGATATTTCTGCTTGGCCATTTGACTGAGGATGATAAGCCAAAGTTACCTTGTGCTTTACACCATATTTCTTTATCAGAGCTTGAAATTGATGATTGCAAAAGTGAGAACCGCCATCACTAATGATAGCCCGAGGTGCTCCAAATCTCGTGAAGATGTTTTTCTTTAAGAATTTGATCACCGTTTTAGCATCACTGGATACACATGCAGTAGCTTCAACCCATTTCGAGACATAGTCCACAGCAACCAGAATGTACTCTTGATTGAGAGACTTTGGAAACAGGCCCATGAAGTCAATTCCCCAGACATCAAAGAGTTCAACTTCTAGAATATTATTTAGAGGCATTTCATTCCTTCTTGATATGTTTCCCACTTATTGACACTGATCACATCGGATCACAAAGGCGTATGCATCTTTAAATAGTGAAGGCCAATAAAAACCACTTTGAAGGACTTTGGCAGCAGTTTTCTCTCCTCTAAAGTGCCCACCATAAGCTGAAGAGTGGCAACACTCTAGAATATCTTACTGCTCAACTTCCAAAACACATCTTCTTATCATCTGATCGGCACATCTTTTGAACAAGTAAGGTTCTTCCCAAAAGTACATCTTTGCATCGTGAAGAAATTTCCTCTTTTGATGGGAGTTAAGGTCTAGTGGCAGAGCTCCACAAACCAAATAATTAACCAGATCTGCATACCATGGAGTAGTTGAGTTATCCACAATGAACAAGCATTCATCGGGAAAAGATGCATTGATCTCTTGACAATGATCATGTTTAGCTTCACTACTTAATCGAGATAGATGATCTGCCACTTGGTTCTCAGTGCCTTTCCTATGAACAATTTCCAAGTCAAATTCTTGAAGCAAAAGGACCCATTGAATCAGGCGTGCTTTGGAATCTTTCTTGGTAAACAGGTACTTTAGGGTAGAGTGGTCCGTATAGATAGTCACTTTGGTGCCCACAATATAAGACTGGAATTTCTCACAAGCAAACACCACTGCAAGCAATTCTTTCTCTGTAGTAGTGTAGTTAAGTTGGGCATCATCCAAAGTTTTACTAGCACAGTAGATGGGATGGAAGACCTTTTCTACTTTTTGTCCTAAAACTGCTCCAACGGCAAAATCACTAGCATCTGCCATAATGATGAAGGGTAGCTCCCAATTAGGTGCCACTAAAATTGGTGCTGAGGTGAGCTTCTTCTTTAATTCCTCAAAAGAGTTCATACAAGCATCATCAAACTTGAACTCCCTATCTTTCTCCAACAAATTGTACAAAGGCTTAGTGATTTTAGAGAAATCTTTAATGAAACGATGGTAGAATCCCGCGTGACCCAAGAAACTTCTAATACCCTTTACACTTGTTGGTGGAGGCAATTGCTCAATAACAGATACCTTTGCCTTTTCAACTTCTAGGCCTTGTTTGGATACTCGATGACCAAGGACAATGCCCTCTTGCACCATGAAGTGACATTTTTCCCAATTCAAAACCAAATTAGTTTCTTCACATCGTTGCAGAATAGTCGCCAAATTATCTAAGCAACAATCAAAAGAATCTCCAAAAACAGAGAAGTCATCCATGAACACTTCAATTGTTTTCTCAATCATGTCAGCGAAGATGGCCATCATGCATCTTTGGAATGTTGCTGGAGCATTGCAAAGACCAAATGGCATTCTTTTGAAAGCAAACGTGCCATATGGACAAGTAAAGGTTATTTTCTCTTGATCTTTTGGGGCTATTATGTATTCCTGGTGCCTCTTCCTGGTGATGTTGCGCTTATGTATTCCAGTTTGGAGGTTCTTCATTCCATGGTGCCAAACATAGATAAGCCTGTGACTTTCAAGATGCCGTTGGGGTTGTGGGTTCAGATATAACATACGACTTCACCATTGACAAGAGGGACCTCATTCAGTTCCTCAACTTTGAGGAGCTTGATATAGTCTTCATGCAGCTCGCTATTTTGTAAGTTACCATATCACTTTCTTATTACATATTATATTTCATGCATGTCCTAATATTTTTTACTTGAACAACAGGCACTTTAATCAAATCTGTCGAAATGGAGGACTTGAAGGAACATATGGCTTTACGTGTCCTCAAAGGGTGCAAAAAGAATTTAATACTGTGGAAGCAAGGTCAATCTACATTATGACCACAATGACTTAGACCAGAAAGCCAATATATTTTGCACCTTACGTGGAAGGGTAAGTGTATTATTGTATTTGAGATATACAAGTTGTATGTGTCGTGTTATAATTAACATGGTTTGTCTTTTGCAATTATCATTGGACTCTAATTGTTTGTGCCTCTTTTGACAACAAAGTTTACTGGTTCGATTCACTCTGTGGAAGTCCATCCGAAAAAACCAAAGATGCCATCGACACGCTAGTTTTTATTTATATATTTATTACTTGTGAAGTTTATACAAGCATGCTCTAATATCATTTTCTCTTATACTATTGATAGGGCTTTTCATACTTTTAATGTTGTGGCGATTAAACAAAATAGACAAGCACCAACATGGATTCTTCCAAAGGTATATGTTGTTTTGAACTAACTTTTAAACATTTTTGGATGAATTAAAGTTAATGTTTATAATCAATAATGTCTAATATTCAATTTTATATCTTATTTTTTTAGTACCGTTGTCAACAAGGACATGTTGAGTGTGGATATTATGTCATCCGCTACATGAATGACATAATTGAGACATGAACGACTGAGAAATTAGATGAGGTAAAGATGAGTTACGTTGCATGACGTTCATCAATTTATTTCACATTTTTGACTAAGTTTAGTATGTTATTTTTGATTAACAGATATTTCAAAATACTGCACCATATCTCATGGATGACATCAACTTGATGAGGGACACTTTGTCAACAACATTGGTACAAACTATTGAAATTTAGCTTTCAAATAGTTAGGTCATTTCTCAAAAAATTCATTGTTAGATGTTTTCTCTCGGTTCCCTCTTATATGTACATGTTCATGATTTCTATTGTACAAAGAAGTAGTTACTTCAATTTCAGAATTGTTGGACCTAGCCAATACGTGTTCCTTGGTCTTAATTAACCCCTTAGTTCTATTGGCCGGTTTCCCTATTTCGCATTGTGTAAAAGAAATTTCAATGCTGTATATATATTAACTAGCTAATTGATCTTGTTTTGCGTATTCTGCACTGCCTACATTTATTTGGAACTGTAAACCGCATGGTGGTAAAAATGAAAATCAAGCAGAATTTAAAAAACAAAAATTTTTAACGACAATTATATTTATAACCGCCGTTAAAATACTTTTCCACGCGGTTAATACAAAAAAACCGCCGTGGAAAAATGAATTTCCACGGTGGTTTACTAAGAACCGCCGTGGAAAATCAATTTTCCACAGCGGTTCCAAACTGCCATGTTTTCTTTATCTTTCAACGTCGCCTTTATCAACTTCGCCTTCAAAACCGCCGTGAAAAGCCACTATTAACCGCCGTGAAAAGCCTTTTTTCTGGTAGTGGTAGTTTGCATAGCACATGTTAAATATTTCATTAAATAATATTTGATTAGTAGGGTATTGTAGAAAAGACAACACTTATTTATTACAAATAACTAACTTAGCTAATTTTCTTAATCTACTCAAGTTAGTCTGCTAGCTCTTATATTAAGGACTGGAAGTAGCATATTCAATAAAATATTATAGATATAAATAACAAATACAAATATTATAAATAAAAATAAAAATGAAATATATATAATATATATTATTGTACGTAATCCAATTAGCAATGCAAGAACTAATGACAAAAAATTTCATCATAAATTGATTTTATCAGTAATTTTGTCGCTAAATAAAAATTTTGTTGCTAAATTTCACAAGTAATTACAAGTTGTTTTAGGATCCACAATGAATGCTGCCAACTCTATTCTCCTCTTATCATAAAAAACCATTGCTGCTGTAGAAAATATTTTTAGCACCTGCTGTAAAGGAACAAATACTTGTGCTCGATAAAAATGGGAAAAGGAAATGAATAAGGGTTTAGCAAGTAAAAAACTATTACTATTATATGTTAGTATCATTGTACATATAATAAAATTTCAAAAAATGTTATACATATATGTATATGTAAACAATATGGGATTAAATTGTCTAGTCTAATTATGATCGAGACTCAACCAAGTTGGAACACCCCTAAAAGAATAGACATTAATAACATATTACAAGTAAGATAAAAGTAAGATAAAACCATGGCATTTATCTTACATGCATGAAAGGTAATGTTTGCTACTGAGATTCTTCCGAATCTCACTCCCTTAACCAATCCTAATAGGTTCAAACATCATGGAAGAACAATGCAAGTTGTGGGAATGCAAGAATGAAGGAAGAGCTGAAGAATTAAATAAGTTGTTATGATATTATATTAAGTAATGCATTATATTGATTAATGTTTAATTATGCCTCTCAATGTTGTGTAATGTTAAACGATGACAATGGCATGTAGAACTGACTATGATGATGTATGTGAATGGTTAGTGCAATGATGGAATGATAACATGTTTGAAAAGAATTAATTATGCAATATTATTGCAAGTTAGGGGATAGTTTATCACTAAATGAGTCACGAAATGGTGACAGAGTTAAAGGGAGGCGAACAATCAAATATGCCCATGAAATTTGGTGAGTAATTAGAGCACATCCGAAGCTTTAAAATAAGTGGTAGATGAGTTAAAATGAATATGTGTACTAAGAGTTATGACTACTCAAATTTAGGGTAGAGAAACTGAAAAGTATAGTTTTTACCAAATAAATAGTAAATTTCATGCAATTACCTATACGAATTGAGTAAGTAAATGAACTATAGAGTATTTTTTTCCCTGTAGAGAATTGAAAGAGTTTCAAATAAAATTTTGAATCATGTCAATACGATTTTTCTGTAATTAGTTATGAATTTTCAAAGTTAAACCAAAAATCTGAAATTTACCAGTGAACAGTAACCTGGGAAACAAGTTTCAAATTTTCAATCTACTGGTTTATTTCGTGATCCGCTTGAAACGTAATGCTTCTAAATACGCAATAAATGGAGTTTAAGGAGGATGTTTCACTAATCCATTTCACCATGTTGATCAAATAGGAGAAGACTGATGAAAACGTATGAAGAAATAATGGAGAAAAGGAGTCAAGTTTGGAGTTTAAATAGAGTGGAGGAGTTTAAATAGAGTGGAAGTGACGGCTTTTTGAACCATCACTGCACATTGGTGGTTGCATATGGGCAGTTACGCGCAGAGTGGTGAGATTAAAAGGGTATACAGCCATTGATTGATTGGGTTTTTTATTAGTAGGGCATTCGGCTAAGACAACATATAACAAAACCTCATGCAACTTTTCACTAATTTATAATAATGATCACTTTTATACTTTTGGTTTTATTTGAAAATAAGTATCATGTTATAAAATCAATAAGGTATCGATTAATTTTACATACCCTTTTTTTTTTGAGTAGGATGTGATCGCTGCCTCAGGGTATCCCAGCCTCAGCAAGGCCAGACTAATCCCAGGTGCACTCGCAGGTATCGAGCCCATGACATGGTAGGGAAGGCGCCTTGCGTTCCCGTTTGCGACCAGTCAGACCCGACCCTTGCAGGCAATTTTACATACCCTTAATTTTACATACCCTTTATTTGTAAAAATAATGATGGCAGGCAAAGTTCAAATCAATGATCATATGGTTTGTGAAATTATGGTGTACAGTCTTAGACCTTTAAATTAATAGTGGTGTCTTCTAAAAGGAGCGAATAAGTAATGTGAATGAAAATGCAAAAGACGGATGCGTGCATGCGCATGAATCACATAGTCTAATTACCAAAGTTTAATATTTACATATAAGTCGACTTATATGTGTATGGGTTCGCATATAAATTATATTTCATATAAATATTAATAGGCACTGTATCTTATTCTCATAGAACAAGTTTTGGCTAAATAATTATGCTCGATATTATTAAATCTTCTTGGTCATGGATTTCTTTTCTTGTTAAATAAGGTTAACGTTAATCTAATCATTACACACATTGTGAAGTTGTTTGTCTCACATCCTATTATTAACTGTAAGATAATAGGTCATCGGATTAGTTACCAATAAGTTCGAATTATCAGATGTTATGTTATTCAAATACTCGAATATACCTTGAAAAATAGAAAGAAACTTGAACACACGCACACAGGAAACTTTTATATTAGGACATGTTAGATAATGTTTTTAATTTAATAAACAAATAAAACATGCAAATCTTGACGCATGCCATTCAATAAATAATAAATGGCATGATAAGTGGTTGAAATATTAAATAATTGATAAAAACAACAATACCCAAATGAACTCAGGACTTGAAAGCGATAGTCAGATTTAAATAACAATTAATTTTGCCTATAGAAATATAATTATATTAGAAAACAAAGATTGTCCTTTTTAAAAAGAAGAAACTTGTAAGTTCAAAAAGGAAAAAAAAATTTCCATGAAACTAATCTCTTCACTTCCACGTAAATTTTAAAATTAGAAATTAAAAATATAAAAAAAATCACAAAAGCATCCGTAACTAAATATCTGATTAAAAACAGGAATGATGTTGTATTACTCATCTTGTCTTTAATGTAAGATTTAATTAACTAATTTGAGTATATTAAAGATATTAGTTAAATTAGTTAATATGCTATTTTTTTTTCTAAAAACAATATAATCATCTTTTTTTGGTTCTATCTCCCCTCCTCTGCTTGATTATTATTAAAAAAATATCAATATAATTAATTTTAAAAAAAATTGATGAACATATGAAATAGGTTTTATATATATGATCAATATTAAATTCAGGTCATATATTAAGGATAGTAGAAGCATAAAAAAATGCAATAAATTGTGATTAGCTCAAGTAAAAGGGATTTCATTTCCTTAATAGGTTGAAGGTTTGAATTTTGTGGGCTATATTAAAAAATTTATGTTGTAAGTACTATTATCTTCCATTGATGAGATCAAAATTGATCAAATATGACTGGATGATACTGGATCTCTTAGTTAACAGTCACATCAAGAAAAAATATAAATCAAAACAGCTCATTAGATCTGACAACTTTCACATTTCTAGGATATCATTGAAAGGGATCTTGTCAATATGGGTGAAAATATGGGAATCAAAGGTTCTACGAGAGAATGAGAATAACATTTTTGCTATCCCTTTTCGAACACAATAACATTGAAGAAGAATCCTATGTTATTATTACAAAACACCCATAAGATTATATTTCTATCCGTTTTACTGTTAAAATGTGATGTGATGTTATGGCACCCATAAGATTATATTTCTATCCGTTTTACTGTTAAAATGTGATGTGATACCAAACAAGTTCAAGGAGGTGCGGAAACATGCTGGCGTATCCATAAACATGGAATGCAAATTTATTGTATCATATATTTCGGACTATTGCATTTATTTTTTAAAGTATTGGCGCATTATATGATAAAAATAGTTTAATGAGTAAGATTGGGTCTATTGAATGCGACTAGCCATAATGAATTAAAATTTCAATTTTGGCTGAAAAAGGTGCTTGACAAAAATAGAATTATCACTAATAAAACAATATTATTATGCTATAAAAATGATTCAGATGAACACCATCATGCTTAGTAGTAACTATAATAATAAATATTTATCAAGAAGAAAATTTATATTTTATAAATTTAAAATATTTGGGTAAAATCTAAGTTAATTCATATATATATATATATTTATATATATGGGGACAGCTAAGTGCTTGGTGTTCCCATGCCTTCCTCATTTGCTGTCTTACTCTCTCGTTTAAATACATGATATCATTTGGCCACAATTAGTTGTCCATTAGTGCCTTGTTTTGTGAAATAATAATTGAAAATTGAGAACATTTCATATCGCATTTTGATTTGATACTCTTAATTAGTAAGATTTAAGTAAATAAGATCAAGGCACTAACTGCCACCACTAGCGTCACTTCCTAACAATCAATGGTGGAGCGAGGAGGACAAACAAGGATCAAATTGGCAATTTTTTTTAATAGTTTTATACAACTATTATACATCTTTTGCCTTCTAAAACTTATGCTACCTATTTATGTTGTATAGTGTTGATCTTCTTATAACTAAATTTTAGCTTAGTCCCTGTCAACAATTAATTGCCCACTATTGCATTCGTTCCTCACCTTTCTCTTCCTTATTTTGCTCCCACGGGATGGGAGAGACAAGAAGCTTTCAGTTAATTAGATTCTCAATACTTATTACGATACCTCTCTTGTCATCTCATGGGGGAAATGGGAGGAAGAGGAGTAGGAGAAAAATTTTAGTGAGTTGGATTTAAAAAATTAAAAAAATGTGGTTAAAACTTAAAAAATTTTCATTAATTTTTCTCACTTTTATTTTATATTTTTTTGTTCAAATTTTATAACCTCACTGTTTTAATTTTCTAAATCGAATCCATTAAAATTTTCCTACCTTTCCTCCTCTCTTTCATTTCTCTCATATCAAATATAGGGTTTGTATAAAAGCTATAGGGTCAATCCCATATAAATAAAAGAGATTAATAGTGTTTTATCGATACCATGAATAATAATGTACGTAAAGTTTGCAAGAAATATCACTATTAAACAATAGCAACTCAAATTAGATTTTGCATAATGAGAAAATACAGAACGAAATCAAATTGGTTTTTCTCTGAAGTACTTGATCTAAATAAATAAATTTAAAAGATGGTGCTACTATGACCCGTTTCCCATACGTGAGATATGGCTTTAGGCTTCATTTTTAGCTATGACGAAGGGAATAGAAAAACTTAACAAGATATTGTCTCGACTAAAATATTAGATTATTATATCAAGGAATGCATCGGAGAAAATTTCATACACGCGCGCATATGTAACACACTAATTATGATCATCATCATCATGATCCTTATTCTTTTATTTTTGAATAAAACATGATCATTATTGAGTTTACCAAGAATGTATTGAGAAAAATATAAAAAGAATGCATTCAAATATAAACAATTTTAGACTCAATCACGTAAATAAAAGTTTAGTTAGAATTGGTTAAAGATAATAAATATGCAAAATTTAGAATTAATCTCTCCAAAATACTTTTATTTATGAAAGAGATAGTATAAGAAAGAAAATAAAAAAATTATTATAATAAATCTCATTATAAAAGAGAGAAAATGTGTGACAAAAACAGCTAATAGTTTAAAAATGAGATAAAAATATTTGAGTATTACAATAAATAATTAATCAGGACAAAATAGAAAATTTAATAACAAATATTTAGAACAACTTTCAAATGTTATTTATATTTAGAAATAAAAATAAGATGATGGTTGTTATTTATAATATATACACATATATTTTATATATATACATAGAGCAAGTGACCTTGTTGTTCAGCTTTGTGGATTCTACCTTTTCGTCATTGCTTTTGCTGCCAGCTTTTTGGTTTGTGTTCGTTGCTCCAAGTTTGTTAATCCCAACCAAAACAAATTAAATTAAAAATTGAGGTAATGAAATTTTTTGGAAAAAGAAAAAAAACAGCATATGAAGTCAAGGGGAAAAAGTTGCTTAGTGATGCCGCAGTTGAAAGCAAAATGTCAAAACCTAGAATCGCGATTTTCGGAACTGATGTTTGACGGCTCTCTCTCCTCGTTCCTTGCATCACCTATATATAAATTTTTTTTAATATTTATATATTATTTAATAAATTATTGTTTACCTAATAAAAATTTTAAAAGCGAGAAACAGGAATCAATAAAATCAATGTAAAAAATAATTCGCCTATCCTTAATTATATGTGTGTGTGTTTTTTCCCTTTTAATTTAAATGGGGTTTTGAGCAAATGCAGGGAACCGTTGGGTTAAAAAATGCAGGGAACCCAATATTTGTCTCAGTAAACTAAAATATGAGAATGTTTTTTGTTTTTGTTCTTGTTTTCTTCCTTTTGCCCTTCTGCAACGCAAGAGATTCAATTCGAGTATTCTTACCCTCGCTCGGTTGTCTTTTTAAAGATGCCAGTTTTAATAATATTTTAATAAACGATTCTGATTTTCCTTTGCCTCCCTTGTTTCTTTCTTTCCGCCTTAATCCAAATGATGTTATTTAACCCAACATCCAAGCAAAGATAGATGGATAGAAATCCCAACCCTGTAGCCGGTGTAGCAATCTTCACACCGTTTTCTGTTTGTTTGGACGCCCCTCACCCACAATACTTTTCTCTTCCTCCTCCGCCATGAAGAGCCCCAGAGAGATTAACTAATGAAGACCCCAATGTAAGAGCCACTCAAGCAAATGTGAATAGCCCCAGTTGTGAAACTTTCAAGAGGAATTATTGTGGAAGCCTCCAAGTCTAGTCAGTGAGAATAAAAATGGTGAGAAAGAGAATGGCTTCTGAAATGGAAGTTCACAACTCCGCCGGCGATTATCATCTCCGGTTTCCCCGTCCAAGCGTTGTGGCTTCCTCTCTATTATCCACCGTAGATAAAGCAGCTTCAAGCAATAACAGTAAGTATAGCTATCATTGTAAATCTGGCTCACGAGATAACGTTCCTATTCCTAACCCCACAACAGTGACGCTTTCCAACTACTCCACTACCACTCTTCTACCTTCTTCTTCCACCAATCTCACCGTCATGACGTCACCTAACTACAGCAATCGTCATTGCGGTGAAAACCTCTCTCTTCATCCCCATCTTCAAGCCCTTCAACCTCAGACTCATCAGGACCCTTCGCCTGCTCCTGCCGTGTGTGGTTTCTCCGGCTTGCCTCTATTTCCTTCTGAAAATAATCGGGTTGATAGTACCAGTACTACTACGACGGCTGTCGACGGTGTTGCTTCGGTGGCTACAAACGCCGACGCCGGCCGACCTTCTTCTTCCTCTTCTATGGAAGATAGTTCAGCTATGGCTTGGATCGACGGCATCTTGAAGGATCTCATCCATGGCTCCACCGCCGTCTCCATCCCCCAGCTCATCAACAACGTTAGGGAGATTATCTATCCTTGTAACCCCAACCTTGCTGTCATTCTTGAATACAGACTCCGCCTCCTCACGTCCACTAATACTTCTGAATCTGTTCTAAACTATGGTGACAAGAAAAGGACGGAAGCGCCGCCACCTCCGATGGTGCCGGTGGCCGTGGGTTTAAACCAGAGGTCTTTTGGTCAGCAAGTAGGCCCGTCCTTTGCCGCCATAGCTTCCAACTTACATATTCCAAATTCTTCAACTGTTGTGGTTCCTCCATCTTTGGGGAATCAGATGTACTCAAATTGGGGACTACCTACGGTCACAGCCTTAGTCCACGAGGGGGCCAACCCATCGGTGATTACGTTACCACTATCTCCACTGTCATCGTCAAATCATCAAGGTCATTCGCCGCAGGAGGAGCAACAAATTCATGAGAAACAAGAGAATCAGAACCAGAAACAAGAAGATGGAGTTTCTTCCCCTTGTGATAATCGATCAGCAACAACGACGGCGACGGCGGCCTCATCAGCTACAGAAATCTTGCTAGCAAAAAAGAGGAAAGAGGAGTTGCAGCAACAGAAGAGAGACGAAGAAGGTTTGCACCTGTTAACTTTGTTGCTTCAATGTGCTGAGGCTGTGGCAGCTGATAACTTCGATGAAGCCAATAAGATGTTGCTTGAGATTTCACAACTCTCCACACCATTCGGTACGTCGGCGCAGCGGGTTGCGGCTTATTTCTCAGAAGCCATTTCGGCTAGGCTGATTAACTCATGCTTGGGAATATACGCTACTCTTCCAATGGTGCCTCATAGCCAAAAGATGGTATCAGCATTCCAAGTGTTCAATGGGATCAGTCCTTTCGTCAAGTTCTCACATTTCACAGCGAACCAAGCGATCCAAGAAGCGTTCGAGAGAGAGGGGAGGGTCCATATCATAGATCTAGACATAATGCAGGGATTACAATGGCCTGGGCTGTTTCACATTCTGGCTTCGAGAGCTGGTGGACCCCCTTACGTTAGACTCACGGGGCTTGGCACCTCCATGGAAGCTCTTGAAGCTACGGGCAAGCGATTGTCGGATTTTGCAAATAAATTGGGACTTCCTTTTGAGTTCTTTCCTGTGGCTGACAAGGTTGGGAATCTTGACCCTGAGAGGTTAGGTGTTAGCAAGGCAGAAGCTGTGGCCGTCCACTGGCTCCAACATTCCCTTTATGATGTCACTGGCTCCGATACTAATACGCTGTGGCTTTTGCAGAGGTAGGTGCCTTCTTATTTTTCTTGTAAAATTGACGATTTTCATCTTTATTTGTTTCTTGGGATCTTATGAATTACTTTGTCCTACGTGACTAAGGTAAATGGAGCAATATTTGAGGTTTTTATGGATTAATGGAATATTTTGCAGGTTGGCACCCAAAGTGGTGACGGTGGTGGAGCAGGACCTGAGCCACGCGGGGTCATTCTTGGGGAGGTTTGTGGAAGCCATACACTATTACTCAGCACTATTCGATTCGCTGGGATCAAGCTATGGAGAGGAGAGTGAGGAGAGACACGTGGTGGAACAGCAGCTTCTGTCGAGGGAGATCCGTAACGTGCTGGCCGTCGGAGGTCCGTCGAGGACCGGCGAGCTTAAGTTCTATAACTGGAGGGAGAAGCTTCAGCAATGTGGGTTCAGAGGCATCTCCCTCGCCGGTAACGCCGCCACGCAAGCCAGCCTACTTCTCGGCATGTTTCCTTCTGATGGGTATACCCTGGTGGAGGACAATGGCACACTTAAACTTGGTTGGAAAGATCTCTGCTTGCTCACTGCTTCTGCTTGGAGACCTTCCTTCCACAATAATACTACCACCGCCATCGTCCACCATGGGTGATTCTTGGCGTTTGAATTCTCCCCCCCTCTCTCTCAAGTTTGACTTCTTGAAGATTGGTCATAATTTCACATTGTCATTGCATGATGATTCCGCAACTGAACCTTATGGATACTTCTTATTTTCATTTTCTTCGCTGGTTAAGCAGTCAAACTTGACTAATTTTGCTTTGAACATGTTTTTTCCAGTTCGTATTAAATATACATCTTCATCTTTACCAATTTGTTCTTCTTCCGTCCTTCCAATGAGCGTACGTGCAGGGAATTTAATTCAGGGGTAGTGAGTTGGTTAGTGGATATAATGAAGAATAATGAATGCGAGTGTTCGCAGGACGAGCAGTGTCATCAGTCGGCCCAAAATTGACAAATTTGGAAGATAAATCGATTATTTTCAAGGAGTAAATGGATTGTGGGAAATAATTAGTATATCTTCTTCCCATATATGTGGCTTTGTCAATTGTCATGCTACGTTCTGTGGTTTTACTAGCACACAAAAATAACAATTGAAGTCTCTCTTGCAAATAAGTCAGCTTGGTGATTATTTGAATTTAGATTTTTCTTAAATTGTAAAATTTTAAATTATCTTCAAAACAATTCATAGAGAGGAAAAGTGTGAATATATAGAATATGTGAATGACATGTAGATCGTTAATGGATTATTTTAAAAAAAATTAAAAATAAAAGGAAAAAAAAAAATCTGTGGCCACCTTTTGTGAAATTAACGCAAGAAAAGAAGACTTAAGAATTTTTTATGTCTGGTTATCTTCAACGAGTACTATCTTCTCCGTCATTAGCGTAGAATGCAAATCCACCCGTGGCATTGCGCCATTAAGCACGTATTCATTTGGGGGTTGTACTTCTCGTTTCTGAAAATTAGTATTTCATGTATATTTTATTCATTGGTGATCGCAGCATAATGCTTTCTTTTACCTTTTTTTTTTTTGGTCTGCATGATATTTTTTAAGGTCTTTATACGAGAGAAAGTAAACATCCCAAGCTTTTTTTAAAAAAAATTTAAATTCATAATTTTTGGAGATATGTGAAATCAATTATGAATTCATAAAGTCGGGGTACATCTATGCCATTTCCTGCAATTTTTAAACTAAAACCATGAGTTGAATGGGAGCTCATGTTAGGTGGTCTTGGTTCTGTTAGGACTTGTAATTTTGACTCTTTGCGGTCTTTTTGACCTTTTAAACTCTTGGGTAAGTGTTAACTTGATTCATCTCATCTACACTTATATTGTGAGATGGTGAAAGTTATGGTTTATGTTGGATTTTGAAATGGATGGAGATTTAACTGAATATTTTGAGTTTAAATGAATTATGTTGACTACATGAAGTGTTTAGTCGGTTTGATTTTGTTGTTGATGAAAAGTTTTGTGATCTTAGATTAGGAGACTGGCGCTTGGAATAGGGCAAATGTCAAGTCTAGACTGAGGTAAGAGGTAAGAGAAGGAATTTGTTCACTCAATATGAGTTGCGTGGCCTGTAGCTGGCCTACATTACACGGGAGGTTCAGGTACTGCCTAGGAATTATGAGGATTAATAAGTTTGGTGTGCAATGCTTTATGTTCGGGAATACTTGGGAACATGTATATTAGTATTTATTAAATTATGCAATTTTTCACTAACTTATGATCCTTTCTTGCATTCTTTCTAAACTAACTATTGGTTATTGAAACTTTATATCTGACCCTGTGTTTACTTAATGTTTCCAAGTAAGAGTTTTAGTAAGCAAGTTCGCGAAAGAGAGACGTTCGAGGCTTGGGCATCTACTTGCCTTTGTTTTGGTATCTGTGCATGAAAGAGATGTATATTGTGATTGTGTGCTACTACATATTTCCACATGTGAAGAGTCAAAAAGATGATCGAGATAGTACTTTAGGAGAACTAGTCACCTACAATCTTAATCATAAAGACACTACAAGGGGGTTTTTTTTTTTTTTTACCAAAATGCTATAAATAGTAAAATTATATACCAAAATATTGTACTTTTAAAAGTATTTACTAATATGCTACACTTAAAATCGTTCGTAGCAAGAATGACTTTTAAATTATATACAAGTCATTTTTTACAAGAACGATTTATATGTTAATTGATAAAAAGTGAAACCGTTCATGCCAAGAATGATTTTACTTTTTTTCCTATTCATATCCCATGTGAGAATCTCTGCCAATTCATTGGCTTGCAAGAATCTCTGCCACTTACTATGCAAGTGAGAATCTCACATTCTCTTACTTCATCTCCTTGCATTCAAGCTCTCTCTTCTTCTTCTTCTTCTCACTTGCTCCACTTTCATTGTTATCTTGCTCTGTTATTTTTTCACTCTTGCTTCCAAATACTTGACAAACTCTTTTACTACTGTTGTGAGCATGTTGTTTCTCTTCTATTTTTTCCATTAAAAAATTTGCAGTTGTGATATAAAATTTGATTTTTCATCCATATTACTCTTGATGAGTTAATATTTCATTATTCTAATTTTCAGGAGTTGAGTGGTAGGTTCAACAATATGGAATACAATGTTTCTACTTTTGAATATGGTAGACCATCGAATGAAGCATTTGTCACTCCTCGACAATCTATACATTTAAATGAATCACCTTGGTTTGATTTGATCACGCCAACTACACTAGCAAATGAGACACTTAAATCTCAAGAAATTGACATACAAGAACAACGGCTACAACATACGAGAAGGAGGGCAAAATGTGGTACTGGAAGTCACTGTCAGTAAGGTGGATAATTTTTGCTTTATAAACTTAATTTTTATTTATTATTTTTTACAATAAAATATTTATTACTTTTTATTTTTAATTAATATACATCTTATACTCATTTCACAATTAATTTTAATATCATTATGTAATTATCAACATTTTCCTCCAATTATTTAGTCATGATTTTGTCATTCAAATGATTGATAAATCATTATACTAATCATTTCTATTTTTATTTATTAGGAGAGAAGATGAGAAGTCGTTTAGCAACAGATGAAGTTTTGAAGTCATTCACCAGAAGAACGATTTTTGAAATCGTTCACCAAAAGAACGATTTTTAGTCACTTCACACACATCGATGACTAATTTTGAAGAAATCATTTACTAGAAGAACGACTTTAAAAATTATTCATCTGAAGAACGACTTTAAGTATAGCATATTGATAAATACTTTTAAAAGTGCAACATTTTGGTATATAATTTTACTGTTTGTAGCATTTTGGTAAAAAAGCCCACCATAAGATTGATCTTTCTTTTGATACAATCGGGGTATTCTCATTGTTAGAATGACTGACACTAATGCATCTCTGTTGTTAGGCTCACAAATTCATATCAAAACCATACAGTATAGAGGCTCAACTAAGGTTGATTTCTTGTATAGTCAATTCAAAGCTCAATTTCTAATTAATTATGTGTTGTGAAAATTAGGAAAAAAGGAGAGAGAAATTTAAGGAAAAGTAATTTTTTGAGTAAGAGTAATAAAAGAGATTTTTTTTTTTTAATGAAAGTCAAAATGATATTAAAAGATAATCAATTTACATAGTCTCCTCGTAGAAAAGAGAGTAAGAGATAAAATGACCAATGATAAACCTTCCAAAGGATGAACATATGACTGCCATAGTTCAAATGCTGAGAAGATGCAAATAACTGAATCTAAATATTAATCTTAAGGAACTCCTGAAGTCTTAATTGTTTAATTAGCAATTACAACTAGAACTCTAAATTGTAATTACTTTTTAGACAACTATTATAAAAAACTACTCAACTCATAATTCAATTTAATTTCATAATTTCTCGTCTAAAATAATTATCAATAAAAAATTTAAGAAAATCAATCAACTCATGCGCCACATTCATACAATACAAATTAATTGAAACAGGAATACAAGATATAATTTAATGACTACAAATAATAAAATATAAATAGAATTACAAAAGTTTGATACAAAAATTATTAGCTAGCAAATGAAAGTTTCAAATATGAAATTTCAATACCTAAAAAGCTAAAAAATCATTAAATTCATAAAGAGAAAAATAAAACTTATAACTCCTTAGATAAGACATGAAATTCAAGCCCTAGGGTTCATTTTCAGAAAACGCAAGGGAACTAGCCACTCATATAGCTAGAATAAATCATCATGATAATATTACTGGAAACACTCCTTTTTACGCCCCTTGTCTACATTGGTTATTATGCCAACAATGTAATAAATGAGGTGGTGATATTTTTATAAATAACAATACAATGTTTACACCACATAAGCACGCATCTAGTGTAATATTTTTCATTTACAGTGGATGTTTAGGAATATGATGTAAATGCATCTTATATAAATTGATTATGGAAAATAACTAGTGTTAATAATACTACATTGAAAAGATGAAAGATGACTCTCTTTTATTTTCATTCCCCTTAAATAACAATATAATGTTTGCATCACATGTGCACAAGTCTGGCGTAATATGTTTTTAGGGTTAAATATATTTTCAATCGTTATAGTTTGGGTCAACTTTGGTCTTAGTCCCTGTACTTTGTTTGTTTAGGTATTAGTCCTTATAGTTTCATTCCGTTAAAAAGTTAGTCCTTCTGTTTTCTAATGTTTGGTGATGTGGCAAACCGAGCTGACATGGCATTACCATTATCAATCATATGTTGAGATAGAACAACACATGGGCAAAATAGATGAATGGGTAAAAAAACTGAAATATCCTTCCTTTAACCCCTCAGAGTACGTATTTAGAAGCATTACTGTTTAAGCAGATCACGAAACAAGCTCGTGGATTAAAAATTTGCAAGTTAATTCTCGGGTACTGTTTACTGGTTAAATTTCAGATTTCGGTCCAATTTTGAAAAATCGTAACTAATTATAAAAAAAAAATCGTATTAAGATGGTTCAAAATTTTATTTGAAGCTCTTTTAGTTCTCTATGGGGAAAAATATAATACTGGACTTAACCCTTACCAATTTGTACAGTTTATTCGTTGAATTTTATTGTTTATTTGGTAAAAACTGTACTTTCCAGTTTCTTTGCCCTAAATTTAATCAAACATAACTCTTGGCATGCTGATCTTATGTCATTTAAAACAAAATTTAATACTCTAAGAATGCAGCAAAGTAGCTTCCAATCAGAGGTCGATCTCAAGGAACTCAAGAGTCCAATAGTGTTATTAAGTGATTAAGTCACAATTTAGGGAAGAAATTAGGTGAATGTATTGGTGACTGAGATGAAATCATTTCTAAGACTGTAATCAAATGCTACTAAAATCAGAATTCAGAAAAGAGAATGTTTTGAGATTGGAAATCAATGAGATGAACAATTCCTAAGAGGTATAACTTTGCCTTCATTGCCTTTCTTGCATCAATCAAAATTTAAGAGCTTTAATTGAATTAATTTCTGATGAGGTGAGATTGATTAAATGGAGATTCAGCCACTTCCAAAAGAAATATTAACCGATACTTTTGAAGAATTCAATCGCAATGTATAAATCCATAACTAGACCTAGCTAAAGAATCATACATCATTACTCTAAACTAAGAAGATAACTTCTGAATACAATTAACCAAATCTCAACTCATAGAAATAGATAGAGAGGAGTCTGAATCTAGAAATAAAGATTGACAACACAATCAAAATGTTACCGAAAGTAAACACCTATAAACTTTAAACTCTTTCCTGTTTAACCATTTCTCAGGCTCCATTATAACTCCTAGAAATCCTTGAAGCTTAGCTGGATATGGAGGATGAAAGACTCAAGCTGGAGGATAGGAACTTCATCGCAACAACAGTGATGGTTGGGAAATAGAGGATCTAGACGGAGGATTCCAGAAAGACCAAAAAATGGAGAGAGATGAAGATGAAGATGAAGATGGAAACTTAAAAACTGAATATAAAAACTCAATCCTCCCCTAAATGCTTTTCTCCCTTGTAATTAACGCCTCCCAACTGAAAATCAGTTCAGGATCCACGTGCTAACCAAAATGGAGCTCCAAGATTCGGTTCCATTCCCTCCCATATTTTGTCGCACACTGGTTCAAATTGCTGATTTTCGTCATTCGCCGCGGCGCACATCCAAAACTGCATCGTTTAGATTAGTGACTCTGAGCTGCCTGTTGAGCCAAATCCGCCATGGCGCTTTTCACAGAGAGTCTTGTCACTTTTGCATACCAAGTCACTGAGTGTTTGTTTCTTTGATTTTTGGACCTAAATTCTCATGAAATTACAAAACACTCCTTCCAAGCAATTAGTAGTACTTCATCACCATTAAATCCAAAGTTAAACATATAATACCATGAAAATCATGCTAGAATTAATGAAATATAGAGAGATATCACATACACATCCATTTTAAGTGATCTACCATTTATTTTAAATTTTAGGATGTGTACTTTAATTATACCAAATTTTACGGGCAGAATCAATCATTTACCTCACTTCTATTCTATCACTATTTTGTAACTTAATTAAGGATAACTTATTCTCCTTATTTACATTAACAATTCATGATTAATTCTTTCCATGCGTAATACCATTCCATCCATGCATTAACCATTCCCATACATTATCATAATCAGTTATACATGCCATCATCATTATTTATCACCATATAACATTAGTGGCATGTTTATATCATACATTAACATACAAATTATACAATGTAATGTAATACATTTCATAAATTCTTTTCTCTTTTCCTTGCTTTACTTCTTGAATTCTTCTCCCATACTCTTTGTACCTATTATGGTTGGTTAAGGGAGGGTGAGATTTGGGAGAATCTCATTAGCAAACAATAACCACCCAAACATACATGGCAAGCTTGGCATTTGTAATATGTTTGCAACTTAACATCTTCATAACATAATGACATGTTTGGAAAGTATCATGCATTTATCATAAAACACATAGGCCTGTGGCATATTTGAAACATATTCACAATCATAATGCATGAGTTCATAAAATCATATAAACATAGAAATATGTCATACATGTAAGCAAATACCAAGCACATAAGAATAGGGTAAAGTTTGCTACCTTGTGTCTTTAAACTTTCTCTTTATTTTCTCTTGCTCCTTTTGCTACCAACATTGAGGTTACTTTTTTAACCTTTGATATTCCTCTTCTTTGATGTCTGATGGCCCTAAATGTAACAACACATCATTGCTAATTATTCATTAGAGCTATGGTAATTAACAACATCAATACCTTGTTCTCTTTGGACTATATTAACTACTAACTTTTGAGTTTGATTTACAACCTTTCAAAAATTAATTCCCACACAATTTTGCATGTAGAATTCATTTTCAAGCTCAAAATAATAAAAATCCAACTCTTTCCTCATGAACCAGCCTTTGCTAGATAGTATGTACTTAGGGTCCAAAAATTTCATTTTCAATTCTAATGCTTCTAAACTTGTTTTCTTACCTTTACCCCACACAATTTTTCATTCTAAACTCATTGGAAGCATCAAAATCATCAAAATCCAATCCTAAGGCATAGAACTCATCCTGACTGAAATGATTCCTCAAGTTACACAATTATGAAATTCAACCAATTTCAACACAAAGCCACTTGATTCTGGTTCCTTTTAAGCCTTTAAACATTATTCTAACATCAATTTCATCTTCTCCTATACTTAGAAATTTCGTGCAGCATACCCCCCAAGGGTTTCAAGCTCAACAACAACAAGGGTAGTGAAAACTGCATCAAAAACCATAAACATACCTTGTTTTAGAGCTTGATCTTACATGAAATTACTTGTTCTTTCTCTAGAATTCATTTTGCAAGAATTTTTCATGGTTTTCTTGAGCTTAGGACAAAATGAGGGGAGGGGAGGTGTATATATACAAAACAAGATTGAATCTTGGCCTTTGATCTTGTAAATAGGTGGCTTAATCTTGACCGTTCATTTTCCTTCTTTGTCTTGTGATGACATGTGTCCTTATGACATCATGCTTACATCATCTTGATAGCATCATGTTTACATCATCAAGCCACATGTCTTTAATCCAACTGTACACGAGTCTTGTATCCGACCATACACGTGTCTTGCATCTAACTGTACACATGTCTTTCATCTAACTGTACACTTGTCTCTTCCATGTCCCTTCATCATTTTAGCTTTAAAATAGGAGGGAAATTAATAAGAAATTCGTGCAAAATGCAGCCCTTAGGTATTCCTCTACCTATCTTGCTATTCTGCACCATATCAGGTGCTTTTTCGGGTCCTGACTTCCCCGGGATTATTGGGACATATTCTGGCACCATTTTCTCATCTCAAATAAGTCTCTATGGCATTGTATAACATTCCTAAAGAGGAAGTGATGTTCTTCCATTGTTCTTCCATTAAAACAATTAATAATATTAATTTTAGAGTAAACTTAACCGAATTCTTTCTATCGGTCCATGATTTCGAGAATCTGTCTCTAGGTACCAATACTATTTATTCATCACGGAAATTTCTCTAATTTTTCTTAAGTAAAAGTCAACCTCTAGATAGTTTACTTTGATTTTCCCCAGATAGTGTATAAATAGGCTTTAAATTATATTAAAGCCAACCTCTTCGCTTTCTAGGGACAGAATTATTTTTAAAACCTGTGATAATTGCTCAAGTATTTTTTTCCATTTTTTTCCAATTATCTGAGGCCTTCCTGTATTTTAAATAATTCAATTTATGCTAATATTTAAAATTAGCCAAAACCCTAAGAATTCCACAAATTCCTTCCAGGGGTATTTTCATCATTTTTAGCCTCATACGGGCCTCTAGACCTGATTCCTATTTTTTTGGAATTTTTTTTTGAAGTATTTAAGCTAACTTTCCATCACTACCCTTTACGACTTAAAATTTTGCAAAATTTGTGTTTAGGTCCCTACTCGGGTTTAGCCTCAGGAATCCTTTTATTGGGGTTCCTAGCACAACTTTTGGCCCTTAATTATCTTAACTTCTTATACTGGACCTTGAAACTTTACATACAGGCCTTAACTTGCCATTTTCCATTTTTAGGATTTTTTTGAGATTTTGAAGCATAATTTTCATTTTTGCCCTTACCAGCTTGAAACTTTACAAAATTATGATTTTGCCTCTGGTTTGGCTTAACCCCATAATTCACTCTATTGACACCTCTAACATAACTTTTGGCCTACATTCATCTCTATTTCTCATTCTTGGGCCTCAAGACTTTACTAGAGTTTTTTTTAACTTTTTCTTTTCTCAGTCTCAGAAAAATTTCCCTTTACAATTTAGCTCCTGGAAATCCCTCTGTACCTCGGGGAACTTCTAAGACCTAGTCTGCCTATTTCAGGCTAATTCTGGTACTTCTATGCCTAAAATTTGGGATGTGACAAAAACCCATTTAATTAAAAAAATTAAAATCAATCAAATTTAGTCAAAACACAAGCTTAAGGCATGAAGGTTGCTTGTGGAGCAGAGGAGATTGATTCACGGTCACTTTAGGGTAAAGATGAAAAGGGAATCGTCATTTGGGTTCGGTGGACAAGAAGTGATCAACTTAGAAGGGCCCCACCAATGAAGAAGAGGAAGTAATCACAGCTTAGGCTAGATGGACAATGAAGAATGATCGCGAGATATCGGTGCTACAAGAGACTAAGAGAGAATAATCACATCATTAACTGAAGTGTTTATATTGGGTTTTTGACAGAGGGGTTTTATGATGCGTTTTTTTCCCTTTAGATTAATAATCAATTTTGATTTTGTTATGGGTTTGACATTATTGATTTCCAATCTAAAAGGGGTTTTGTAACTACGAGCAGATTTGAATATGAACACTCAAACCTCCTCTACTTTTTTTCCCTTTTAAATTAGAAATTTTCTTCTTTGTTTTAATTCATTCATAAAAGTATAGTTATGCTGTGTTTTCAAAAACTGGAGACTAAAGCTCAAAGCACAGAATCATCAATATCCTTAGTCTTTATTAGGTCTTCCATTCACATAAACCTCAAGTGTTCTACTTATATTCTCTTATTTTGATCAATGAAGTTATCCTTTTCACATTTGTTTTTCAGCATTTTTTGATATAAACATAGTACTTTGAGTTACATATTAATTGGTTTTTTTTTGTAGCTAATTTTTTTACTTCTATTCTGTCATCACCACACACTTAATTGCATTCTTGAGTTTTCCCATCCTTGCACTTAGCTCTTTTCTTCTCTCTAGACGGGTGATGTGTCGTGCTTTAATCCTGAATTGAACTTCACAACTTCCACCTTCGTTGTTTTTATTTTTGAGCTTTGTGTTTTGGTATATGACTGTGCTCTGCAATGCGGACATTACTTTAAGTGTGTGGGGGAGGGAGGCCTATAAAAGTGGTTTTTGTGTTTTGTTTGTTGGGTTATTCCTTGTTATGGGTAGTTTTTGTAGAAACTTGCCAAAATTTTTGAGAAATTTTGAATTTTTTGAAAGTTTTTCCCAATCTTTCATCACTTGTTTTTGAAGTTTTGTGTTAAATTGTTGAGAATCTGGTGATGGATTACTGAGTTAGGTTGTTTTGATAGGTATTTTGATAAGTGGTTTTGGTATAGGGTCTTTATTTTGAGGATTTTCAGGGTTTAGAGTGTCAGAGACCTCTATATGACCCCAGGTTGTGACCTAGCTGATTTCAAGTCGCGACTTGGAGGTTAGACTGAGGAGGTGAGCTCTTTGTGAGCTAAAGTCATGACCTCGCTATATCAGGTTGCGACTTAGGGAAGACACTGAGTAAAAGCTCTCTGTGAGTTAAGGTCGCAACCGTACTGTTTTCAGGTCACGACCTGGAGCCTTCTGAAATGCTAAATCTCCTTCTGTCTGTTGAAGTCATGACCTCACATCCCTCAGGTCGCGACCTGACATGAAAAGTCAGGATTTTTTTTACTGAGTTCACCTCTTTACCCTTATCTCCACCCTAATTGCCATTTTGCCCTTTGAACCTGCCTTGAATTCAAGTCTTATACACTCCAAGGGGGCCAAAACCCTAATCCTTCTTTGTAAAACCACGCAGAACCCTCCCTTTTGATTCTTCCTTTGCGCACAATCACCCACGACTATTCCTCTCCTGAAGTCGCGACCTTCCTTCTCCTTCGGTAACCGTCCTTCTCTTTCAGTTTTCTCAAGTGAAACTGCTCCTCCACTTTAAAAACTTGTCTCTTCTCCACTCCCTTATCTCCCTAAATGCCAACCTGCTCTCCTGTGCTTGCTATCACTTTCTTGTCTTTGGAATTCATCCCTTATAGTCTGCATTTCAAGCCATTCTTTAGTGAACTCTGTTTTTCCTACCGATCTTTTAAGGTTTGCTCTGTTTTTCTTTTTGTTCTTTTTAGTTTAGTTTAGTTCTTTGTTTTCTAGGGTTTTAGTTTCTAGTGTTTTGATTTTGATTGAGTATAGTTTGGGCTGGTTGTTTAATCTACTGTTTAACTAGTTTTTGAATTGCTTAGGATCACATTTGCTACAAACTTTTGGTTTCTAGAAAACTAGTTTGTTCTGTGTTTCCTGAACTTTCTTCGTTCAGCTCACGACCTCGTTGTTTTCAGGTCGCGACCTTAAAGCTTTTTGCATTCAAAATTTTCCCTCTGTCTGTTCAAGTCGCGACCTCGATGATTTCAGGTCGCGACCTGAGCTCACGGAGGACCTTTAAACCTCTGTTTCACCTCTGTGGTTTCCAAATTGCAGTTTCTTAATGGATTTTGACTTTACCTATTAAGTATTTGCAAGAAATAGATTTTGGGCAATTGAAAATTATGAATACTTGGGTTTTCTTATGATTTTCCCAATTGTTTTCAAATGTAAGTGTCCTAATTCAAAATCTTCAACAATTTTGCTTAAGTGAGTTTGGCAAGGGATAGCTTTTCGCTAAGTGTGGGGGAGTGCTTGGTTTCTGGGTTTAGTGTAGGTTTTAGTTTCTTTTCTAGGGTTGTTTGTTTTGTGTGTTTACCTTTTATTATTTGCTATATGTTTGCCTTGCGCTTAGATGCCTCAAACTAAGAACCCCGAGTCCTCAGGCTCGAAGAAGCTTTACCCCCGTGAGGAGACCAGACTTTCAAGGAAGGAAGCCATGGAATTGTTTGCCACTAGAGGGGTGGTTCAAGAGCGGTATTTTCTAAAAACCAAGCAGTACCACTTTTATGAACTTGCCAAGGCGAGAGGCCTTGAGGAACCTATGAAGAAGAGAAACAAGGCCAATCTGACATTGGTGAGAGTTATATACTTGCTCTGCCATGGACGGGCATAGGGGCATCACTTTTAGAGGCGGTGAATGTTATTTAACCCAGGAGGCTATTGAGAAGTTCTACAAGTTGCTCGATGTCCTTGTCTGTGAGTACCAGCGATGGAAGACCGGACTTACAAAAGTTTCTTGGGAAAAGGTCTTCCAAACCATCGGGATAGGAGGAGCTGGTTGGACTATAAGGGAGAGTAGGCGGAAAGTTTTCGAGTGCAAGCACATGAATAATGAAGCTAGGATTTGGCTGAACTTCATGAAATAAAAAATAATGCCTTTAGCCCACATTTCTAGTGTCTTTGAAGAGGGTGCGCTCTTTTTACATCTCTGATGACCATGTAGCCAGTTGACATCCCCATTATTGCCCTGGACTAGATTGATCATTGTGTCAACAATGTTCAGACTCTTATGGTATTTCCACACCTAATTACCGATATGTGTTTAGCAAAAAGGATATTAGAATGCAAGTCAGACTCTCTGTTGGTCCCTACCACGACTAGGTGCTATGCCGCCTCCAAATCCAACAGAGAGAGGAAGAGAGGAAAGAGGGTGGTGGAGGAAGGTCCAGAAGAGGAGGCAGCTGAGGGTGGCTCTAGTTTCAACCTCGCCTCCTTGAGTGAGCAAATTACCGAGCTCGGTCAGCAAGTGACGAATCTGAGTGAGGAGTTTGATGCTTACAAAGCTATCTCCATGTCGCATGAGTTCAAAAGGAAGAGGTTTATGGATTCTCTAATGTTGGAGATGGCCAGGGCTCTTAAGGTCAACTTTCCTTAAAAGTATGATCAGGCCTTCTGGGAGAACATCATTCCTACCATCAGTTACGTTAGTGAGGGTCCGGGGCAATCTTTTGGTGTTGCTGTTGCTGCTCCTACTAATGTTGAGATGGGAGAAGCCAATGTCTAAGCAGGAGAAGAGGAAAGAAGAGTGGAGGAGGATTGAAGGTTTTGCTGTTGGTGTCACACCTTACTATTATATCGACTTAGGTTCCTTTCAAAATCATTTTAGACCACATTGGATGGTCTTGAGCTCACTTTTTACCATAAAAACGCTAAATTTCGGATTTTTACTGTTCATTAGGTAAAAATCCAGTTTTTCTGGCCCAACTTCAAAAATTCATAACTTATTCTACAAAAATCTAATTAGGGTGATTCAAAATTATACTTAAATCTCTTTAAGTTGTCTTTCAAGGAAAAATAATCTCATTGTCCAATTCCTTATGAGAAAGCGTCAGGTTTTTGAGAAAAAGCAACACTGTCCATTTGCCAAAAACCCTGATTCCCAGATTCTGACCATTAACTTTGAAAAATCATTATAAATCGTATACTGGGCTGTTTTCAACGTATTAGCCATCAAATTGACGCTCAGGATGTTATCTTTCATGATGCCAAATTTCATGACTAAAAGCATTTGGGAGAATAATCAAAAAGTTGCGTGAACCAGTCAGGGTCAGTGTGCTTCCAGCACTGTTAGTTTAATATTTACATAACCAAAATGAGCTCACGAATTTTTGTGGATAAACCCCACAAATTAGCCTTCAATTTGTAGCTTTCCCTTGGAGGATTCAGGCCCTAAAATGTTACATTATTTTTGGGGGATGAGATTTTTGAAAATCGCAATAGCAAATTAACTAACTATAGCACCAAGCAGGCATTATTATTATGCATGATCACATTAGCTACTATTGGTGAACTAACATGGTTATCATTTGGCAAACTCAAACATGAAAAGGCCAAAGCAAGATACTATAAAGAGCAGTCACATAACAATCAAGAAAGCTCAACCATAATAATAGCAATTAACCATACAATAATCAATAATGCTAGTTAGTGGTAGTAGCTAGGTTTAACTTACTACCTTGCTCCAAAAGTTTTAGCTTTTCTTCATTCTCCTCTTTCCCTTGACAAATATCAAACCCTAACCATATAATCCATCAAAAAAGGTAGCCATAATCATTATCCAACCATGAAAAAGCAAGAACATACATCAAAATGATTCTTGAACCATAAAGTTCCCTCCTTTGTTCACTAGTTTTAAACTTGATTCTTTTAAACCTTAAAAATCACTTCTTAACTTAATCCTACATGGATTTTCATGTAGATTCCAAAAATGGGCTTAGATTTATGAAAATAAAATGGCCTCCTTTAGTTTCCCTTTGACCGAACCACAAGGAATCATGAACCAAAAATCACAATTTTGCTTTAAAGCTTCCAACACTTGTTCCTTTTAGTTTACCCTACACCATTCCTCATTTTAAGCATCATGGAAGCCTTAAAACAATAAAAAACTCATCCTAGGGTTCAGTTCCTCACTTGGCCGAAATGGAAGCTCAAGAAAACAACCATGAAAAATGCTTTAAAACAACTTAAACTCACTTGCAAACACTAGGATCTAGCTTATGTTGTTGTGTCTTAGCAAGTGTAATGAGCAAAACTCCTTTTCCTTTTTTATTAATCAGTTCGGTCAACATCAAGAGAGGGAGGAGACAGATTTTTAACCATAAAAAGGAAAGAAAACAAAGTAAGAACACCTCTAGAACTAAGATTTAACCTTGAAAACTTGCTTGAATGACCAAAGATGCTCCCTTTCTTCTTGTTTCTCTCAAGCTCTCTCTTTCTCTCCCTTTTCCTCCTTGGCCGAATTGAACATCTGAAAATAGGGGAGAGAAGAGCTTGATTAATGCTTCAAAATATCCTAACCACCTTCTTTAATGATAATCCAAGTGTCATTACCCTACTAAATCTTGATTCCTCTCTCACAATTAACAAAATTCCAAATGAAATTAATTACTAAAGTTAAGATCCTCTCCATTTATGGAATGACACTTGGCTAATTCAAATCTTCTCCTTCAAGAGCTTGACACATGGCTCAATAGGATCCCTTGGATTTGCAAGACACTAATCTTGCTTTATCAGTATACTTTAGGCTCTGAGTTTAATTTCTTTTCTATAATTACAGTAGCTTAGCCTCTGTAATTATTTTCTGTCAAATCCTTAATTTATTCTCCTCATTTTTATCTTCCCTAATTGCCCTCTTTGTCTCAAAATTAATTTCCTAATATTTAAATAAAAAGGAAAATTAATTTCCTTCTCTTTAGGGATTTTTCCACTTTTCATCATTATTTGGAAAAATCTTGGACACTTGAGGGTCTCCATTTAATTCCATAATTCCTTATAATTCCTTGGGATCTCATATGAATTTTCTTGGAATTTTATTCCCCTTAATATATTTATTTAGAATTTTCCAAATAAAATCCCTTAATTAGCCCAAATCACCCTTTAATTCTCTCATAATCTCTCTAAGGGTAATTTGGTCATAAAACCAACTTTATAATTTCATATAACCCTCAAAGGATATTATCCCTATTTTTTCTTAATTTTTCAAGGCTCGGAAATATTTTCCTTATTTACATTTGACCAATTTTCCTTAATTAGTCAATTTCCTATAATTGGCTTGGAAAATTATTGTAATTATTTCCACCACCATCCTTTGACTTTTCCTTATCATTTTTAATCCTCAATAATTTGAGAATATTTCTTATTTCTAATTACCATAATACTGGATGTGACAGTTGGCACCTTTCATTTTTTTGTTTTGTTTCTATGTTTTTCTTTTTATTTTCCATTGCTCTGTCCTGTGAACTCATTACTTAAGAGGTTTCACTTTGATGTATTAAAACTTCATTGCAATGAATGGTTGGTTTACTGTATTCCCTTTTATGGTTGTTGCCATTCTTTTCCCTTTCCATTTGACAATGGGGACACTGCCAAGTTTAAGTGTGGGGGAGGGATTCTTTTAGCTTTGCTGCTTCCTAGTGTTGCATCCTTTCTGTGGTCGTTTCAGAATTTTTGGCAAATTTTTTTTTGAAAATCCAATCTTTCATCATCATTATTTGGCATTGAATTGATTGTGGATGGTGAATTGCTACGAATTTAATCATTTCTATCTATTTTGATGCTTGCTGAAAGGGTTTTTACTTGTTAAATATTGGCCAAGCTTTGACAAACTTTCGTTGGTAGTTTTCTGACCTTAGGTCGCGACTTGAGGTGTGGCTTTAGCAAGGGAGGGCTCTTTGTGATTTTAGGCTGTGACCTTGAAATGTCCTGCCATTAACCCCTCAGAGCATGCATTCGTAAGCGTTATGGCTCAAGCAGATCATGACACAAGCCCATGGATTTAAAGTTTCAACATAATTACTCGGGTTACTATTTACTGTTTAATTTCCAGATTACAGGTCCAACTTCAAAAATTCATAACTAATTCCATAAAAATTGTATTGGAGTGTTCTAAAATTTTACAGAAAGATATTTCAATGCTCTTTAAGGAAAAAATATCCAATTGGATTTATCCTTACCCAATTCATACAGTTTAATCCATAAATATTACTCTTTGTCTCAAAAATCTGGAACTTTCAGATCTTGTGCCTCAAATTTGGAAATTCGTATCTCCTTGTGTACATATCCAATCAAGATGATCCACCTCTCATTTTAAAGCTTGGGATGTGTACTATAAGTCTGTCAAATATCGTGACTTAACTCATTCGTTTGATAGGTCAAACTAGAGCTACAAACTCACTACTCCAGGACCTACGTTTTATCTCTTAACATCTCTTTACTTTAATTCTTTTTATTTCTTTGGCATACATAACATGGGCTTACTCTTTCCCATTCATGCTCATACATTTATATACATGCCATAAGAATTATAATTAAATACATGGTATCATAGGCATCCAAACATAAATTACATAATAGGAGAATTACACATTGAATAATAATTCATTCATGACACGAACAATTCTCCACTTTCTTCTCCTTGCCTCTTATGCCATTATTGCCCATTGATGATTGACCTAAATGGTTGGTTAGGGAGGGGGAGATTCGGGGGAATCTCAGTAGCAAACAATACCACATTAATCATGCTAG
>NW_021631971.1:0-70234 GCF_004799145.2 Neltuma alba
GGATGAGCAACTGGTACAGTACTTCTATGATGGGTTGAAGAACCAAGAGAAGGGTATGTTGGATGCTGCATCGGGAGGATCTTTGATAGACTCTACTGCTGCGGAGCTTGGGATTTGATAAAGAAGATGGCCCTGAATCATCAACAACATGGGGTGAGAGATACTAAAGGAGTACATGAGATGGAGCTGCTTCGGTGCACAACAGAAGAATGGACGCTTTGGAATCAAAGGTAGATTCTTTGGGAAGCCAGAGGACATCTCAATTGTCTTTGATTACTGCTGAATTGAAGAATATGAGTGTGCATCGCCCATCCACTCCTATGGACATTACAGCGCCTAGTTGTGACACATGTGGATCAGTCATGCATATATCTAGCGTTTGTCCGGGCCGTTATGAGGAAGTGTCTGCAGTCTTCCAAGGCCGCCCAAATCAAAAATGGGACCCCTACTCCAACACTTACAATGAGGGATGGAAATCAAACCCTCGATTGGGCTGGAGGAATGATGATAGTAGACCTCCAAATAGATTTCAGAAGAGTGGAGGAGCTGGTCCATCTTCAAACCAGTTCAAAACCAGTCTCAAGCCCTTGCGGTCCCACCTAAGGATGAAACGAATCAACTTCTACAAATATGATGGCTTTAATGAAGGAAGAAAAGGGCTGCCAATGCTACTCAGTTCAACTCCTTAGCTTCACTAATTCAACAAGATTCATCCAAGAATGATGCTAGATTTAGTGCTTTGGAAAAGAGAATGGAGCAATGGAGACTAAATCTGAGAACATAAACTCCTATGTAACTCAGTTATCCAACAACATGAGTGAGCAACAAGCTAGAAGCAGTGGCACCATTCCTTCCAATACTGTCATAAACCCAAAGGGTTTGAATGCAATCACGCTGCGAAGTGGGAAGCAAGTAAGATTCAGTGAAGAGGAAGAGGAATCAGTTGATGAGGAGATTGAGTGTGATAAGCCTCTTCTTACACATTCAAGAGTTAAGAATTCTGAGAGTGCAAAAAGAGAATTGCTAGATGAAAAGAAGTCAACTCTTCTAAGTAGCAAAGGAGCAAAATCTGAGAGCAATTATGAGAAAGCAGCATCAAAGGAGCATGATGGATCATCTAAGCATGGACTGGTAAGCTGAATGATAAAGAGGTAAATCTCAAAGACCTTCCTTTTCCTAATTCGTACTTGATTAGCAAAAGAAAGACTGAAACTAAGTATGAAAAAGATATTATTGATGTGTTTAGTAGAGTGGAAGTTAATATTCTTTGCTTGATCTTGTTAAGAGAGTTCCTGCTTATGCTAAATACCTTAAAGACCTGTGCACCCATAAGAGAAAGTTTAGACCAAATGAAAGAGTCCAAGTGAGCTCCAATGTGTCTGCCCTGTTTAAGCCTCAAATCCCTGTGAAATGCCAAGACCCTGGATCCTTCACCATCCCTTGCACAATAGGAAAAGTTTCTATAAGGGGAGCCTTACTAGATCTAGGAGCAGCTATTAATGTGATGCCTAAGTCTGTATAC
This sequence comes from Neltuma alba, assembly GCF_004799145.2. Taxonomy (NCBI): domain Eukaryota; kingdom Viridiplantae; phylum Streptophyta; class Magnoliopsida; order Fabales; family Fabaceae; genus Neltuma; species Neltuma alba. The sequence goes on from NW_021631971.1 coordinate 1,523, forward strand.
ACTTCACTAGGAGTCAAGACGCTTAAGTCTACCACTGTAGTACTCCAGTTGGCTGATAGAAGTATTAGGTATCCGGAAGGCATCATAGAGGATATTTTGGTTCAGGTTAAGGATTTGGTCTTTCCTGCTGATTTTTATGTACTTGACATGTCCTCTGAGCTTGTCCATGACACCACACTGATTCTTGGTAGACCTTTCTTGAGGACTGCTAACACTATGATTAGCATGAAAAGGTACCATCACTATGGAAGTAGGGGATCATAAGGTTTGTTTTAACATGTATGAAGCAATGAAGCATCCTTATGAAGACTATTCTCTCTTGGGTGTAAATATGATTGATGTTGCTGTTAATGATGCCTGTTCTGAGTTTGAATTGCAAGATGACTCCTCTAGTTCTGAACTTTATTCAGTTAATTCTGATGATGAGGATGACACTATTTCTTCTTTTTCATCCCTTTACTCTACACCTTCTTCTTGCTCATGTGGTGATAAAGATACATGCCTTGATTGCACTGTGTTTAATTGTATGCTTTCCCTCCCACATGCATTTTCTATTTCCTCCCTTGACTCCAATTAGGCTTTGATCCCTCTATTGTCAGCGATAATTCCCTTGGGGAAAGGTTTTCTGTTGCCATTTCAGATATGGAGGAAGAAGTCATGGAGGAGATTCCCTCTAAGGCAGTTGCTGTAGATCAACTAGAAGTTGGTTCAACGCTTGGAGAGGAAGCTATCTGCAAGGTTGAGGAATTCTCACTGATTGAAGGAAAGGGGAGTAATCTTTTCTCTCTTGAACTTCATAATTTGATTCCTCTATTGTGCAACCACCTACTCTTGAGTTGAAACCCCTGCCCCCTACTGTTAAATATGCTTTCTAGAGTCTGATGAGCGATTACCGGTTATTATAGCTAACTCCCTGTCTAAGGTTGAGGAGAAAGACTCCTTACTGTTTTGAGAGAGCATAAGAGGGCTATTGGGTGGACTTTAGCGGACATTCCTGGAATTAGTCCAGCCATTTGCACACATAGAATCTTGCTTAGTGAAGGTTCAAAATCAGTGAGACAACCCCAGAGAAGACTAAACCCCCTGATTCTTGATGTGGTTAAGAAGGAAGTTACCAAACTTCTAAGTGCTGGGATCATCTATCCTATATCTGATAGTGAGTGGGTTAGTCCAATACATGTAGTGCCTAAAAAGAGTGGGGTTACTGTTATTAGAAATGATAGGGATGAGCTTATTCCTACAAGAGTGCAAAATTCCTGGCGTGTGTGCATAGATTATAGAAAACTCAATGATGCCACACGGAAAGATCATTTCCCTCTTCCTTTCATAGACCAGATGCTTGAGAGACTTGCAGGCAAATCTCATTACTGTTTTCTAGATGGTTTCTCTGGGTACTTTCAAGTACCTATTGCACCGGAGGACCAAGATAAAACCACTTTCACATGCCCTTTTGGTACCTTCGCCTATCGTAGGATGCCTTTTGGGTTATGTAATGCTCCAGGGACTTTCCAACGTTGTATGATGGCTATATTCTGTGAATTTTTAGAGGAATGTATGGAAGTCTTTATGGATGATTTTACTGTTTATGGTGGTTCTTTTGATGATTGTCTTGCTAGTCTTGAAAAGGTTTTGAAAAGATGCATTGAAAAGAATTTGATTTTAACTTTGAAAAGTGTCATTTTATGGTCAATGAGGGGATAGTTCTAGGACATTTGATTTCTAAAAAGGGAATTGAAGTTGATAAAGCTAAGATTGAGGTTATATCTTCTTTGCCTTATCCTGCCTGTGTTAAAGATATTAGATCATTTTTGGGTCATGCGGGATTCTATAGGCGGTTTATAAAGATTTTCAGCAAGATTGCTTTACCTCTCTCCAAGCTTTTACAAAAAGATGTGAAATTTGATTTCGATGATTCTTGTAAAGTTGCCTTTGGTGATTTGAAATCTAAACTCATTTCTCCTCCTATTCTTGTTGCAACCAAACTGGACCATGCCCTTGAAATTTCATGTGACGCTTCTAATTTTGCTGTAGGAGCTATGTTGGCCAGAGGGAGGAGAAGCTCTCAAGAGTCATTGCCTATGCTTCGAAAACACTGGATGCAGCTCAAGTCAATTATACCACAACAGAAAAAGAGCTATTTGCAGTTGTTTTCGCTTTAGAGAAGTTTAGACCTTACTTGTTAAATTCTCATGTACTCTTTTCACTGATCATGCAGCTGTTCGCTATCTTTCTTAAGAAACCACAATCGAAGCCACGATTGATTAGTGGACATTACTTCTTCAGGAATTTGACATTGAAATCAAGGATAGAGCCGGGGCTGAGAACCATGTAGCCGATCACTTAAGTAGGCTACCTGATGATACACCGGGAGTAGACTCTTCTGACTCACCTGTGATTCCTTTCCTGATTCAGTATTATGTGCTCTAGCTGTTAAAGAGCCTTGGTATGCGCATATTGTTATTATCTTATAACCGGACTCACCCCTCCTTTCATGTCTAAATTTCAGGCACAAAACTTCAAAGCGAATCGAGGCACTACATCTGGGATGCCCCTCACTTATGGCGGATATGTAGTGACCAAGTTATAAGAAAGTGTGTGCCTAGTGAAGAGTTTGAGTCTGTCATTACAGCTTGCCATTCAATGGTTTGTGGTGGTCATTTCAGTGCAAGGACATCTAGGAAAATTCTAGATTCTGGTTTTTACTGGCCAACCCTTTTAAAGATTCTTATGATTTTTGTCGGTCCTGTGACAAATGTCAACGTTTTGGGGGGTTAGGTAAAGGCATGAAATGCCTCAACAACCTTTACTGTTTTGCGAAATTTTTGATGTTTGGGGGATTGATTTCATGGGTCCCTTTCCTCCGTCCTTTGGTTTATATACATTCTTCTAGCTGTTGATTATGTTTCCAAATGGATAGAGGCTGTACCTACTAGAAAGATGATGCCCAAGCGGTTTCTAAGTTTCTTACGTCCAACATTTTCTGTAGGTTTGGGATTCCAAGGGCTGTGGTTAGTGATAGAGGTACCCATTTTTGTAATAAAGTGGTAGATAACTTGTTTTCTAAATTTGGTGTCACCCACAAGTCTCCACTGCATATCACCCCCAAACCATGGCCAAGCTGAAGTGTCCAATCGAGAAGTGAAACAAGTGCTGGAGAAGATAGTCAAACCATCCAAGAAAGATTGGAGCCTAAGATTAGAGGAAGCATTGTGGGCCTACAGAACTGCCTATAAGTCGCCAATTGGAATGTCTCCTTATCGTTTAGTCTTTGGCAAAGCATGCCATCTACCAGTAGAGTTGGAGCATAAGGCATATTGGGCAGTCAACAATGTAACATGGATTTGCAATCTTCTGGGGTGGAGAGGAAGTTGCAGCTGCAAGAGACTTGAGGAACTGAGATTGGAGGCTTATGAGAGCGCTAGACTTTACAAGGAGAAGACAAAATTGGTGCATGATAAGGGTCTCCTACGGAAGAACTTCAAGGTGGGAGACAAAGTGCTGATGTTTAAGGCCAGATTCAAATTTAAGCAAGGAAAGTTCAACACCCGTTGGGATGGGCCTTACACAGTCACAAAGGTGCATAATTTTGGAATGGTGGAGCTTCTCGATGAGGAAACTGGAGCAAACCTTAAAGTTAATGGCCATCAGTTGAAGCTCTACCATGAGAACCAGAAACCCCCTTAGCTCCCTGGTAGTTTCTTTCCTTCACTCATTTACATGCTTTTGCTTAATTGTTAATCTTGTTATGTTGCATGCGTTGTATGTGAATGAGTGTGGGGGAGAAACTCCCTTCAGTAGGAAAGTAGAGTAGTTATAGCTAATTTCAATAAGACTCCCTTGTAGTTTTGATCTCTCTCCTATCTTGTTTCATGCCTGATGAATTGGTGTTTTTAATGAATTATATGATTCAATTTGATTGAGGAATCTTATATGTGGTATACTGCCTATTCATGGATTTGTTGAACACCTCTTGATCTCTTTTGAGGCATTCTAAAGTTTTTGAAATATCCAGCCTTGTCTGTTGTTGGTTGTTGTGTTTATCTGGGTTTAAGTGTGTTTTTCTTTTACTCTGTGCTTTCTGTGGTGTTTCGCTGCGTCGTGAAACTTGCCGTCCCTGTGTGTTTCCTCTCGGGTTGTTTCGCCGCGGCGAACTTATGTTTGGCCGCGGCGAAACGTCTTTCTTCTGTGTTTCTTTTCTTCTCGTGCATTGTTCGCCGCGGTGAACTTATGTTCGTCGCGGCGAACGTGCCGTTTCTCTCTGCGTGAGCGTTTCGTCTTTTGCTGATTTTTCCCGTGTTTTTTTCCCCATTTTACCCCCAGTCTGAACCGCCCCCGCCCCCTCTCCCTTCAACCTATTTTGGTCTTTTCCCATCCTCACTCAATTAAATCCCTTCATTCCCTCTAATTTCTTAACAGTTTCCCCCCTTTTCTTAACCGTCACCTCTCCATTTTTCCTCTCCCTTCCCCCTGCTCGTCTTCTACTTCGGACGTCGGCGTGCTCTGCTCCATTCTATCTCCTTCCACCGCTCAGCGTCTCCTCTTCCCTTCATCAGCTTGTTGCGTCGTGTGTGTGTGCTCTCCCTTCGGCGCCCCTGTTTCGTGTGTGTTTTCGCTTTGGCCGCCTTCCGTGTTCCTTCTCCTCTCTTCTTGGTATGTTCTTCCTTCTCCCTTTTCTTTCCTTTAGTTTAGTTTAATTTAGTGGTTTCTAGTTTATTTGTTCTGGTTTTTGCTATTGGGTTAGTTTGTGGTTAGTGTAGTTGCGTGGCCTATAGGTTACCTAATGATTCATAGTGCATTGTCTTTTTAATAATCTATTTGCTTAATTTTGAAAATTTTTAGTCCTCTGAAAACCTATGAATCATTAACTAACCATTTGCCACTGTTAGGTTTTAATTTGTTCATTTCTGTGTTTGTTTAGGTTGTAGGTCTTTTTGTTGTGATTAGTGTTCTTTCTGTTTGTTGCTTCAGGATATGCCTCGCACCAAAACCCTGAACCTTTACCCGTGTCTGAGTCTGAGTCTGACTCTGAGGGACCCATAACCTATGATGCCATCTATAGGGTAGTGGACAAGCGCCCCCTCCTTAGGGAGAGAGCCTTTCCCCTTGAACCATCCGACCATCCCTTTGTCAAAAGACTTCAGGAATCCCAAATGCTTGAATTGGCTCGCCCACGAGCCAATGGTAATGATGTCTTTATCCGCCACTTCTATACCTACGCCCGCCTTAATGGCATGCTATCTATTCCCTTCCAGGGCAAGAATGTGAACTACACTTTCACTATTTTTAACATAAGAGACTACTAACCGGCTTCCTGTAGTCCGTAATTCTCAGTACTCTCATTATCGCGATAATTATCCTTATGATGAGATCCTCCAGACCCTATGCCGGGATGGTGCCACTTGGCATCGTCCCCGCACTGCTGAACTGTACCTAAAACGTTCTGATTTTCGGCCTGAGGCAAAGCCATGGCTACACTTAGTCTGCAATAACATCCTACCTACTTCCCACCTCCAGAACCTCCCCAAACGCCAAGCTCTTATTGTTTTTCTCCTTATGACCGGCAAATCCTTTGATGTAGCTGAAATCATTCAATCCGCCCTCCATTATTCCGTCACTACCAAAAAATCACCAATAGCATCATCTTTCCCCATCTTGTTTCTGACCTTTTCCGCAAGTGCGGAGTTCCTTCATTTGATGATGACAGCTACTCGAGCCTGCACCTCTATTCCGGTTTGAGTGTCTTAAACTACCCACCATTGCGCCCCACACCCACCTGTCCACCCCGTATACGATGTTAGTGCAGGCCAGCCGCCACTGATCCAGCCGAGGAGGCCCTGATGTTCCCGAACCCCCCCAGCCCATCACCTTAGACACGCTTGCCGATGATATTGACGAGCTGTCTGAGGAAGTTCATCAGATTCGCGTTACACTCATTCGGGAGATAAAGCGGCAGAAGGACCGTGATGCCCTTTATGAGCGAGAACGTCGCTACCGCCGCCGTTTTGATGCTTTGCTTGCGGATCGTTTGAACTTTGCTTTACCGGCTGAGGAGGAGGAGCCACAGCACCATATGGGTATGGACGGAGCAGGCACGTCGGGTGCAGGACCGTTAGGATCTGGAGCAGCTGACCCTGAGCATCAGTCTTAGTTTTCTGTTTTTGTGGTTTTCTGTTGTTTTTCTTTCGTTCTTTTGTTTCATGTGTTGTTGTGAGGCTGGATTGTTTCTTACCCTTTATTATGCCTCATTGGTTTTTTACACTTGTTCACTTGGATGATTTCTGATTAGTTTGCTTTAGTCTTTGTTCTATTTTCATCTCTGAGCCTCTTGCATTATTTGCTGTCCCTAATTCCCATTGTTCACAATTGAGGACAATGTTGTGTTTAAGTGTGGGGAGGTCTTATATTGGGATTTTAGCAATGTTTTTCGTGCATCCATGCATTTAGATGATTTTGAGGTGTTTTTGAACTGATAGATTGGTTAATTGTGAATATTTTGAGTTTAGTTGTGCTGAAGAGTTGAAATTGCACAGAATTTTCGCTTTCTGCCATGTTTTCGCCGCACCAACTTCTTATTTTCGCCGCGGCGAATCCTCCTCTATCACTAGTAATAAGTCATTCGGCCATACTACTTCGCTGCGGCCAACTTATTTTTCATCGCGGCAAGCAGGTTCTTTTGCGGAGTTGGCTCTCTGCGAGCCTTCCCACGGCGACCCTCTTGGTTAGCCGCGGCGAAACCCTAAAATTTTCAAAAAAAAAAAAATCTTTGCAATTTCAACTGGTCTTCAGAAAATTTTCCTGGGCTTAGAATCTTTATGATCCTGCAATTTTTTTAAAGGATAGAAAGTTCAGAGTTTACTTGTGCTTTTAGAAAATTTTTCATGCTTTTAAATGAGGGTTGAACTTAGACTAGTTATTCTCATGTCTTTGACAGATAGTAAATGATGATGTGTTTTGAAATTATGACTATGTGGTTGTTAACTTTTGAGATTGACTAATTGAGATTTAAGCCTTGTTGGAAGGATTTTTGGACCTTAAGTTATTGAATTGAGTGAATCTGCTTATTTCATATTTATCTAGAACTTGTTTTCATTCTTAATCGAAGCTTAGCGAATCAATTTTTGTAAAAATAATAGAGGCATTCGATTTCATACCCGCATTTCCCAAACACAAACCCAATCATTTTACCATTGCAAACCCTTTTGAGCCTTCATCTTTAGTACATGCATGCAAATAAAAAAAAAAAAAGAAGAAAAAGAGAGAGAAGTTGCTCATACGAAAAAAATATATATAACATACAAAAAGGTTAGAAAAAGAAAAAGAGATATATGCAAAAAAAAAGAGAGAGAAGAAGAAGAAGAAGAAAGAAAGAAATAAAGATATACATATTAAAAATAAGTAGCTTCTCTCCCAGTTTTTATGTCTTAATAATTTGCATGTTCGTACTCATTTTCATTTTCATTTTCATTTCATTCATTCCGACTGACCTCCATTCTAAATTTTGACCCCTAAAAGTCCTCTTGATTTGCAAAGTTGTTTCCCATGGTGGAGAGGTAGAATTATTACAAGCCTATGGTAGAAATTGGATTGAGTAGACTTGGAGTGAAATAACCCTAAAGACAAGTGAGTTAAGAGTGAAACACTTATCCGTGAGATGGATCTTTCTTAATCAATCTTTTAAGTTAATTTTTCATTGTGATCGTTTTCTTAGCATATCTTTGTTTACTGATGTCAAATCCGTGAGAATTTCTTACTAATCTTCTGCTTTCATCTTTAAGCATGGTAGTGTTTCTCTTTGTGCTAGTGTCACTTTGAATTATTCTCGCGCTTTGTTCAGGAGTACAAAGGTCTAAGTGTGGGGGCATTTGATTGAGCTCAAATTATTAGTTTCTTTTCATATCATTATCCATGATTTTGTCATCCTTTCTGGTCCTTTTTAATGAAATTGTGCTTAACTGAGATTTATGGTTCTTACTTTAAGTTAGTGTCATTTTGAGGATTAAATTGTCATAATTGGTTGTTAATTGGATTCAATTGACTTCTAGGACAATTGATACTTCATTTTGTTACTTTTTTATTGTAGGACACTAAAGATTTGGGGCCAGAATTAAAGAACTCAAGGCAAAAGAAGCAAGAGAAGATCCTCTGCCTAAGTTCGCCGCGGCCAACATCTCACTTCGCCGCGGCGAAAACCCATCCGTGAAGACAGGTCTCTGCCATGTTTCGCCGCGGCGAACCCTCTCGAAGCAGCAAATCTCAGACCCGATCATTTCGGGAAATTTTGACCTACCCATCCCCAAAAACCGACCCATGCACGTAAGTTTCGGGTTAGAAACCCTATTTTGGGTATGATGAGGGGGATGACCATTATTCAGCCACCATCTACGTATCTTCCATCCTCTTCTCTCATTTCCACCTCAGAAACCCTAATCCCATTTCCATTTCTCCCATATGCTGCTGCCATGGCTGAAGAACAATACCTAGTTGGAGTTGATTCAAGAGTTATGACTAGCTAAGCTTCTCAACTCTTGAATATGGTGGAAGAAGCATGAGTTCACAAAGCTTCAAAGGGGAGTTAGCTTCATCTATAAGTTCTAGTTCTTTGTTTATGAATTTCTAGGTCTTAGGATTTGTAAATTTGGGCTGAACTATTTGATTATGGTTGTAATCAATTCTGGATGATTGTTTTGTGTATTGGATTATTAGTGTTGAATTTGAGCTTCAATACATGTGGTTACATGTATGTTTTTATGCAACTCTTTTGATACTCTCTGTCTTGCATGGTAATGTGTGATTGTTGAGTTGATCTGGGCTTGCATTTAACCAAGTGCATTAATTAATCTTAATACACACACTAAGTGAGCTTAATAGGATCTTATGAAATGGGTACCATTGATTAAGATCCTAGACTTAAAGAGTTCTTTAAGGTTTTTCATTTAGAAAACTTGGTGATTTCTACTCCCATACTTATTTTGAACTATGATTGCTTCAAAGCTATATTCAAGAGATTACATATCATTAACTTCACTTCATTACTACTATCTTAGAAAAATCCAAAAACATAGTCACTTAGATTTGAATTAATTGCATTTAGTTTTAGCATTTCATTAATGGATAAAAACACCAAAAACCCCTTTTTCATTACTCTGCATAGCATTAATCTAACTTAGACATCTAATTTAGGCTCCCAAAAGAGAACGACCCGAGTTTGCACTACTGCATAGCTTGGATAAATTTTGAGCGAGAACCTCTAAGTGAACGACAAGAAAAGGCTCTCTTTCAATTCCCTTGGGATTCCTAATAGACTTATCAGCTAGTTACACTAAGACACTTGTAGGTTCATGATTTCAACTCCTAAAGCATAATAAACAAACTTGGCATCACATTAATAGCAGCACCCAAATCTAGCAAAGCTTTAGAAATATGAAACTTACCAATTTGACAAGGAATGGAGAAAGCTCCTGGATCTTGGCATTTCACAGGTAATTGAGCTTTAAAAAGGGCTGAAACATTAGGGCCAACTTGCACCAATTCATTAGTTTTAAACTTTCTTTTGTTAGTGCAAATGTCTTTTAAGAATTTTGCATATTCAGGCACTTTCTTCAACAAATCTAGCAAAGGAATGTTAATTTCTACTTTACTAAAGAAATCTAAGACTTCTTTATTTTGCTTTTCTTTTGCAACCTTCTGCCCAAACATAAAAGCTTTAGGAAAAGGTAGATCTTTCAAGCTTACCTCCTTACCTTGACTTCCCGGTTTGTTGCTCTTGTGAGAATCTTCAACTTTCTCTTGCTCAATCTTTCCATTGTCCTGGTTAGGCTCTGAAATTCTTGAAGAAGATTGCTCCAAGTCCTCTCTTAATGGTGCTTCATGGATGCCTTCATTATCCTGAATTAAAGAGCTTGCTTCATTTGTGCAACCTTCAGTAGCTACACTTCTAAATTCAGCTTTTCTTCCTTGCAGAAGTTGCTTCTCTCTTGAGCTTTCAGATTCCACACTTGGCGATGTCTTTTGCTGGACAGAGCTTCTTTTAGTGTAATGATCTTCCTCCAAGTCGGATTCTTCATCATTTTCATTGAATGTTACCTTTCTTCCACTTCTCAAATTATGGCATTCAACGACTTGGGATTAATCACACGTATTGGAAGGCAAAGCTCCACTGTTTTTGCTTGAAAACTGCTGAGATTATCTGAAATTTGGGTAACAAATGTAACACCCCATGTTTAAATCAATTCACTTTCCTTGCGGAAGCATTTGGAATCACTTTTGAAGGCTATAATTGATGAAAAATCAAGTTTGAAAATTTTCACCTTAAAATGTGACAAACTTCGAAAATTCGTAACTAATTGTAGAAAAACTGAAATTGAGTGATTCCAAGTTCTACAGAAAGCTCTTTGGATAAAATTTTGAGGAAAAATAGTTTCTGAACTGATTGCCTTGAAATTCGAGCTCAATTTCCTTTGAAAAAGTTACTGTTCATTTGGTCATTTTCGGATTTTACTGTATTTTTGCCTAACTTTGGAAAGGCATAACTTTCTGCTCGGTTATCGGAATCGGGCAAACTACCCCTCATTTTAAAGAGACACATCAGATCTCTTCTTGCCAAATCTTATGACCTAACTCACTCGTTTGATAGGTCAAACTGGAGCTACAAACTCACTGCTCCAGGACTTACGTTTTATCCCTTAACATCTCTTTAATTCTTTTATTTCTTTGGCATACATAACATGGCCTTACTCTTTCCCGTTCATGCTCATACACTTTCATTCATGCCATAAATATTATAATTAAATACATGGCATCATTGGCATCCATAACATAGTTCACAAAATAGTAGAATTATACATTTATCAACAGTCTCATCCATTAACAAGAATAATTCTCCGCTTACTTCTCCTTGCTTCTCATGCCATTATTGCCCATCATTGATTGATCTAAATGGTTGGTTAGGGAGGGGTGAGATTCGGAGAAATCTCAGTAGCAAACACTACCCATGAGCATGCAAGACATAATGCACATGCATGACATGTTATAACATTAACACATGAATGCCATGGAAAGTAAGCTAAAGCATTTCATGCTTCCATAACATGTTGCCAAGGCAAAACATAAAATAAACTTGCAAACACAACTTTTCAAACATTTCATCATAGCTTAGTCACATCATGGCAACACAATCACATCATGCAAGCATACATATCAAGCACACAGTATAGGTAAGTTCACTACCTTGTAACATGGCTTTCCCCTTGCTTTTCCTTTGATTCCCTTGTCTTTCCAACCATGTGGACATTCGGTCAACATCACCAAACATCCTCTTGGATGTTCCAAAGGTCCTAAACATAGTCACATTGATCATACAATCCATTAGGACCACTAGATTACATAAAGTTCAAGACTAGCTTTCTTGAACCTCAACCCTTTCTCTTAGTCTTAGGGTTTTCTTTCCAACTTTTCTAACATAAATCTTATCATTTCCCATCCTTAAGATCCATTTCTTGTCAATTAGGACCACTTTAGATGGCCTTAGATTCAAGAATACCAAATCTGGAAATTTTGCTTCGCGGGTACTGTTCACACAGAATTTCCAGAATTTTTGCTCAACTTTGGAAATTCATAATTAATTCTAGAAAAATCCAAATTGAGTGGTTCCAAGTCTCACTGAAAGATCCTTAAGTTAACTTTACAGAAAATTAGTTTCAGGAACCAATTCTACGCCGAACAGTACCGGAACTGTACGGAACTCGAAACTCTTCCAAAAGTTCAACACTGTTTCCAGATTTCAAACCCTAACTTTGAAAAATCACCATAAATCGTACACATATCCAAATGAAGTGTTCTACCTATGGATTTAAAGCTCACAGAGTGTACTTTAAGCATGCCAAATTTCAGAATCAGATACGCACAGTAACTAATCCGAAATAGGCATAAAATCAGGTGCTATAACCATCACATACCTTGTTTTAGAGTTTGATCTGGCTTGGAACCACTTGGCCTTTCTTTCTCCCTCTTCTTTCTCTCTCTAGAAACCATTTTGCAAGAGCTTCCCCATGGATTCCTTATGCTTGGACGAAATGGTAGGGAGGGGAGGGGGTATTTATAGAAAAACAGACTGAATCTGGACCGTTGATCTTAAAAATACGTGGCTCGATCTGGACCGTCCATTTTCTCTTTTGATCTTACGGTGACAAGTGTCCTATGACATCATGCTTACCTCATCATGATGACATCATGCTTACATCATCAAGCCACATGTCTTTAATCCGACCGCACGCGTGTCTTGCATCTGACCGTACACGTGTCTTCCATCTAGCCGTACACGTAATATTTTCTTTTTCTCATCTAACCGTACACTTGTCACTTTCATGTCCTTTCATGATTTATGGCATTAAAATAGGGAGAAAATAAATGGAAAATTCGTGCAAAAATATTTTCTTAATTATTTCTCCACCTACCAAGCCAATCTTGTACCGTATCAGATACTTTTCGGGTCTTGACTTATCCTGTACCACCAGGACATGTTCTGACACTATTTTCTCATCTTAATAAGTACATATATGGTGCCACCTTAGAGGAGCAGAGGGAAAAATAATTAGCTCTACTGACAGGCTACTTAACCTTACTGAGTCATGCAGTAGAGATTTCACTATAACGGGTAGACAAAAGACTGTCTAAAATATTCCCATACTGCGTTCTGATTTTTATGCTGTCCATAAATTTCTTCTGGTGAATCAGCATGATGACTCGTCGGTGTCATGATTACGCTTGGTGACTCAGCATGATGACTCGTAGGTGTCATGATTACGCTTGATGACTCAGCATGCTGACTCAGCATCGTCATGATGGCTCTTAGATATTTTCTTTGGTTGTGTCTCCTATTTAGGGGACAAAATTATTTAATATTTGACTGGAGCATTTTATTCAATCCAGAGCTCCGAAAATTCATCCAAAAAATATCATAAAATTCCTCATATTCTAGAGAAAATCTGTGAATTTTCTCAGGTCATAACTCAACCTGTAGCCCCACTTAAAAATCATTCTTTAAAATGCCTTTTTTCGGCACAACTGGCTTTTAAGTATTCTTAAAGCCATTTTGCTGGTCTTTTGGGGATGAGACTAATTTTATAATTTTCTATAGTCTCTTAGATCATACATCCCTATTTTACCATAATTTTCTGAGGTTTCCTTATGACTCAAACAATTAAATTTACCTCTACATCTCAAATTGAGCCATAAACTTATAAATTCCTTTTAAGTTACCTCAGGGGTATTTTCATCATCTTTCTTCACAAAAGAGCCTTAGAACATTATTTCCCATTTTCTGGGATTTTCTTAGAATTTTCTAAGTACTTTCCATTTTTACCCCTGATGGCCGTAACTTTCTGAATTTACGGTTTTACCCCTGCTTAGGCTCAACCTCATAAAACCATATATTTGAGGCTTTTAACTTAACCTTTGGTCTGTATCTAGCCTCTCTTCTCTTTCTGAGCCTTTGAGACATTACTGGAGCCTCTAACTTTGATTACCCTTTAGCCCCTTAAAACTTTCACTTTGCAGTTTAGTCCCTAAAATTGCTTTAACTTTCTTTCTCATCTTTAAGACCTCTACTAAAAAGGGGTCTGGTAGCCTATCTCATTCAGGCTATTTCTAGTACTTCAGGGCCCAAAAATCGGGATGTTACAACAAAGTTAGCCAGGTTTGCAGTCTCAGTCTCCCATTGTTCAACCCTATTCTCTATGGCAGCCATTCTTGCATCAGATGCAGTGGTATGCTTATCAATTCTGTCCATTTGAGATGCCATAGCACTGAGATTAGCATTCATACTGTTCATGCTTTTCAACAAGAGAGACATGTCATCATTCCTTGAATTACCAACTTCTTGAGTAGTTTGGGAAGGAACCATAGCTTGTTCTGAAAGTTGACGTTGCTGGAACCTATTTTGATAAACCTTATCGCTAGGTAATCAAAGTTTTACTAGGGAAAATGCAGCAAGTGAGGCACTACCTAGGTCATTCTTCACAAGGAGCCTTAAGTTGTATTTCAATTCTTAACAATTCACTTTTAATTATCAAATTACCAAGATGAGAGCTTGAGTTTAGAAAAGGAAAATTGAAACAAGAAACAAATCTAATGAAAGGTAAAAGGCAAAAGAAGATTCAGATAAGAGATAGTAGTTCCCCTAGCAATTTATCCAACCTTCCTTGTTCAATCTTATAATTTGGAGTCTCTTAGTGTCAATTAAATGGATAGATTCAGCTATTGCTCAAATCTCTCTTAACATAGATCAGAAACAACTATCTTACTAGACTCATTGTTTTGATCTATGAGAAGGAAAATCAATTGACAAGAACACTTGAGAAGCAAGTTGCAATTCTCTAAGAATGACCACAACTGTGAATCATCAATGTATTCAACCAAAATTCAGATTTACAGAACAACAGTCCAAGTAAAATGAATTAGATTTACAAATTAAGAGAGAATCCTCTATTCAACTAAACTAAAGGACACAACTCACATCTGAATGTTCAATCAGATCTAAATTCCAAGAAACATAAATCTAATCACTCAACCTTCATTCTAATCACAATTGTTCAACTGAAACAAATGACTCTTAGAATAGAAAGTGGAAAATAGATCTGAAATGACTCCCTGTTCAGCTCCATGAACTCAGGTCAGCTTCATTGCTAGAAGAACTTGGAAATTCAACTACTCATACTCTGGATTAGGGTAGAAACAGCAAGAATTGATGAAAGATCCATAGTTGATCGGTAGAAATTGATAAATTTGGACGAAAATGGAAGGAAGAAGTGAGAGAGGGTGGAGAGAGCAGGAAAATTGCGTCTGGAGGGAGAATGGGCAACTGAAAATCTGGTTCTCGCTGAAGCGCGTGACTCTGCTTTTAAATCTGGAAATTTTGGTCATCCGCCGCGGCGCCTCCGTCAATCCGCCGCGACGCTTGTTGCAGAATTGATTCTGTGAAAGGCGCTACGGCGCCTAATACTGATAAACCAGGTGGACGAATTCTGCAGCAGCTTCTGACATTGTTCACACCTTCACTCCTGCAAATTGAACCCTTAACACAATGGTATTAATTTTTCAACAAGAAAAAGATCTTAAAAGCATAAAAACAACCAACCATCATTAGGTTTAATGGAAGAACAATTAAAAGGATAAAGGTTGCTACAGCAAGGATTCAAACAATTCACAGCCTAACAAATTGTGTTAACTCCTTGACAACCTATGGAATGAATTTGGAACACAGCAATAAGGGAAACTACTCAACAACAAAGCACAAGAGTGAAAATGCAACACAACTCAAAAACACTAAAGCTACTTTTTCTGAAGTTTTGGGTTTTCAAATATAAAAATTTTTCTTGGCACACCAGTGAATTGCTTAGAACCTCAACAAGTAAGGCTCCCCAGCAACGGCGCCAATTTGATGAAGCCTTGTCGTTAGGGGCTCTAAAAAATACTAGAATTAAGCTTAGAAGTGCAGTGGCTCAACCCTAGGTCGATTCACAAGGAGGCTTGTTGTTCAAGAGTTTTGTTAATTAAATGCCTTCACAAATTATTAACAGTGGAAGTGATCTGATTGTATCTAATTGATTTAACTTCTATTCTACTTTTTATATTGATTTTCTGGGTTATGAAGATGTAGATGTCAGAAACAGAGGTTTAAGCGAAATGATATTCTTCCTAAGAGTGGTGACCAGACCTTCACAGACTAAAAAGATAATGGAGTTAAGAGTTACTTGCAGTCGGTATAATGATGCAAATATCAATCGGATAAATTGAAAATTCCCAAGATAGAATCAACCGATATCTACCATATATCATTCAGCCAAATCGAAATCTCAGTCAAACTAGACCTAAGAATCCAATCTAACCTACTTATACTCAAGGAATACACCGTCAATAAATCCAAATTGTAATCTGAATACATTATATCTTGTAGAAACAATTCAATCTCAGCCTAAAATCATAGTCAAACGTACAACTAGACAATCAACCATGAACATAAACTGAAGATAAACTCCCCTGTCAGCATAGAGGCTCTGGTTCGGTCACACCTCTTAGGAAGGTGGAAGTTCAGCTGCTCATGGCGTCTCAAGTTGCTTCACCAAGCTTTAATCCAGATTCAGCCATGACAGACTCTCTAGGAAGAAGATGAAAATAATGGTGAGATGCGGATGAGATGGAGAGAGCTGAGACGGAGAGAGAGTGTATGGGAGAAGAATCATGATCCCTTTTCAATCTCCTCTCTTTATTTTGTAACTAACACCCTCAATATGGTTAGGATCCGCGCCCTTCAGGATGGAGCTCCAAGATCTGGTCATCTACTTCCTCCTCCCACTTTGTTCGATCGTTTCTAGTTCAAATTGCTGATATGCGTCATCCGCCGCGGCGCCTTCCCAAATCCGCCGTGGCACCTGTCCTGTACGGTGTCGTTTTGATTAGCAACCTGCGCTTCATGTGGACATCAATCCGTCGTGGCGCCTCTGATCATCCGCCACGGTGCCTTTTACCGAGAGTCCCATTAGAAATCCGCCGTGGCGCCTTCCCAAATCCGCTGTGGCAACTCAGACAGAACTGAAACTCCCTGAAATTCATACCACAGTAGGGATCATAGGTACACACAAATAAAATCATATAAAAACATGTAAAAACACCTGTAAAACCTCACAATTCCTCTCACCAACTCTTACACACAATGGAAACTAATTATGCCCAAAGTATGCAAATATAGATGGCAAAAGCATGAGTTTAGGGCTAGAAATGTATGCAAATAATGAGACTTATCACCTAGATTACCTTTAGGGGGTGAAGGCGTTATATTAGACGTAAGGACCAGATAACCTTTATCTAGATACCGAGGACTGGGTTTATATGATAACGGATATGCTTCTATATTTACCCTCATGGGTGAATGAATTTTGTTACCTAGATCAAATAGTGGGTTTAGGTGTTAAGGATTACATCCAGTGCCTTAAAAACTTTGTTATGCTACACTACTTTTAGCCAGTAGATCCTCGTAATATTAATGTAGGACATGTTTTGTTACAACTAACCATAGCAGGCTAGTCTAGCGATGCTTGATTATTATGTTGTTTGCTTTTCGTATGTATGTTCTAAACTTGTTGCTTTGGTTGATGTATAAGTATTGTATGCTGAATGCTTTAGTAAATGAAATCCAAGCATGATGTTTACTTCTTGTTCCTTTATTATACTATCCGAGTAGTTAAATATGATGGTTAGAACTCGACAAAACCCTTCGCTAGAGAGACCCCCAGATCAGGATGTAAGGGTCCATCTTGACCTACTGTAAATAATTTTGGATCGTCTCGAGTAACAGCAAAAGACCATCAAAGAGATGAGGGTGGCATAGGCTTGCCAGGAATAAGAGAGGGACGCCACGATAGTTGCAGCGGCGGCAGCAATAATGGCTAACCTTGACAAAAGGCAGCCAAAGGAAGAAACCTCAACAGTGCAAGCAACAGAACCATTGTCTAGACCGGTAATACTAGCAGTAGACCCTGACAGTATCCAACAATAGATGGTACGTTTTTGTAAACACAACCCGCTATCATTTGACGGAGTGTTTGACGTCCAAGCTACAGAAGACTGGATTAGTCGCTTGGAGAAGATTTTTAAAGTATTAGATTGCCTGACGGAGTGGAAAGCCTAGATAGCAATTTACAAGTTAAAGAAAGATGCCGACCACTGGTGGAAGAATACTGAACGTATTCTAGATACTTGGAACACGAGGGTGACATAGGAAGTGTTCAAGGATGAAAGGGAAGCGGAATTCCTGACCCTGAAGCAGAAGGATAATGAGCCATTTGATGAGTATTTAGCTAAGTTTATCCGTCTCTCCCACTACTCTAGTTACCTGCGTTATCGAGATGATGAGAGGTAGATGACTGAGAAAATGGTCAGAGGACTAAAGCGGTCCTTAAGGGAGATGATTATTCCCAGGCAGTTTGAGCACTTCAACAAGGCAGTTGAAGCTTGCCGAATTACAGAGAATAGCCTGAACCATCATCTGATAGTTAAGTCTACTACCAAGTCAAAGAAGGGAGATTAGGGTGGCACCTTTTCTAATACCAACAGAAAGAGAAAGAGGCCATGGGATAACTGAAAGAGCAAAAAGGAAGGCAAGCTCTCAAATGGTAAGGAATGCCCAACTTGCGGTAAGAGTCATGGTGATAGACCGAGTGTGGCTGGGCAGAATGTTTGCTACACTTACGGTAAGCCCAGACACTTCTTAAGAGAATGTCCGCAGAATAAAGAAAAGGTAAGGACGCACAACCAAGGACGAGTATTTGCCCTCACAGCAATAGAAGCTCAAAAGTCTCTGGAAATGATCTAAGATACGATCATTATTAACAACTCCCCAGTGATTGCAATGTTTGATTAGGGTGCTAGCCATTCTTTTATCTCGTATGCCTATGCTAAAAGACTTGGCTTAATTATGAATATGTTGCTGTATGATATACATGCGTCCACACCAACACATAATAGGATAATTACATCTGATATGTGCTTAAACTGTATAGTTTGTTATGAGCACTGTTGTACTACCTTAGACTTGATATGTATGCCTTACATGAAATTGATGAGGTGATTGGATTGAATTGATTGTCGTCCCATAATGGCAAGGACAAAACCCTGATCCTACTCCTAAGAGAAATGGAGTAAAATTCAAAAGTTAATTAAACTTTGTAACGGAAGCCCAGACGAGCAATGTTGCGATGAATGAAGTTACGTAGCAGAGGTTAAGAGAAAAGTGTGTTTTGTCATGACAAACCAAAGGAATTAGTGGCGATGGATGAACACAGAGTGATTACCAAAGGAGGTGGCAACTTCCATCGCTGCAAACAAGGATTTTGGTCATGACGAACAAACATAATAACTCTCAAATATTAAGGTGGTATGTCTACGAGACACAATGACTTTTAGAGGTTGCAAAGAATAAGATGAGTAGAAATTAGAAAGAGAGAGGTAGCTACTAATTAGAATTATCAGATTCCCCCTCAAAAGGAAAAGAAATGATAAGAAGTTATACAAGACAATTAGGGGTTAAGTCTATACACTACTAAGAAGGTGTAAGTGGCCACCTAAGCTGGACAAACTCTTACAGCCTCATTAGGGCTAGGGCACCATGATAGAGTAACTATCTCAAGTCCTGGAATAAATTAATAGGAACTTGGAGATAGTGAAGTCAAGATTAAGAGCCCTAGTGAAATGTCTTAAGGATCAAGAAGAAAGGGACGAGACAAATCGCTATGTAGGGAATTAGCTTAGAGGTTGGCATGCTTCCCTTAATGTTAAGAGATACTCAGTCGCTTAGGGTTTAGGTTGAGAGACACCCTTTTCAAGGGATAAGATCTTGGCTAGAAGTTTTCCTAGAAAGGGTGGGAGTTGGTCCTCCATATTAGAATTTACATTGCTCAAGATAGAGTAAGATAATCGATCCGAGTAGGAAAGGGAAGCAGCCGAGACAAGGCAAGCAAAGTTGACCTTATCCAATAGAAGTATGACTAGCCAAGAACAAAGCTAGGCTTAGATGTATCTGAGCTTAGAGAGTACTGGAGTAAGTAGAAAGAAGAAGAACCTCAAAGTCCTCTCCCTATAACTTCCAGAAGCAGCTGCGAACAGAAAGAGAGGCTCTTTTTTGTAGGGATAAGATGTCTGGATGGCACGCTACAGACATAGCAACCAGTAAGAGCTTGTACTCCCTGAATTGAAATTCCAAACATTGTGCATGTTAGAGTATGCTCAGACTGAAAAGTAAAGTAGAGGAAAGAGAAGTTGTATAAATCCTTTCTCTTTACCATTCTAAAATAATAAGAGACAGTAAGAGCGTAACATCCAAACTTTTAGGCCTAGAAGCATCAAAAATAGCCTGAATTGGAATGGCTACTAGACCCCTTTTGAGCAGAAGTCCCAAAGATGAGAAAGGAAGGCAAAGCAGTTTCAGGGACTAAACTGCAAAGTGAAAGTTTTAATAGGCTAAAGTGTAATCAAAGTTAGAGGCTCTAGTAAAGTCTTGAAGGCCGAGAGAGAGAAAAGAGACTAGATATAGGCTAAAGGTTAAGCTAGAAGCCTCAAAGACAGGATTATATGAAGTTAAGTCCAAGCAGGGACTAAACTGTAAATTCAAAAGGTTATGACCAACAAGGGTAAAAATGGAAGAGTATACAAAGAATTCCAAGAAAATCCTAGAAAATGGGAAATAATATTCTAAGGCTCTTCTGTGAAGAGAAAAGACGAAAATACCCCTGAGGTAGCTTAAAAGGAATTTATGAGGTTATTGCTGGTAAAAAGTATACCGTTTGAGGTAATTATTTGAGATAGCAAGAGACCTCAAAAATGTACACAAAAGTAAGGTTAAATGGTTGAAAGGTTGTACTAATTTATAAAATTAGTCTCGTAACCAAAAGGCTAGTGGAGTGGCTTTAATAAATTAAAGAGCCGGTTTTGCCGATAAAAGGGCATTTTGGTAAATGAATTTTTATGTAAGGCTTAAAGGGAGTGTTGTGACCTAAGAAAATTCATAGATATTCTCTAGAATTAAAGGGAATTTATAAAGTAGACAGAAGAATTTTTTGAGCTCCGGAAGGCCATAAAGGAAGCTGGAGAAACGTGAGCCAAGTAAATTCGAAGGAATTAAGTTTGATCTAACAACTAGGATCTAATCTCCCATCTCCTCGACCACTTTCTATTAGCCACCAAGGGTAAGCATGATACAAGAAGATGATGCAGTGATGATGTAAAAGTTAACTTGAAGTTCCAAAATTGCCCTTACCCTTTCTATTAGCCACCAAGGGTATTTTAGTCCATTCAAGCCAAAGTTTTGGCTATAAATAGGCACTCCTCCCCTTCATATTTTGGCCAAGAAAGGATCTATAGGGGACACTCTGCCGCCCTTACATCTAGAGAGAGAAAGAGCTATTTCTAGTGAGAGAAAGTCCACCTAAGTTCAAGCTTCAAGATCAAGGTATGTGGTGGTTGTAGCATCTGATTTGATACCTATTTCGAATTAGTTACTGTGCGTATCGGATTCTAAAATTTTGTATGCTTAAAGTACACTCTGTAAGATTTAAATCCATGGGTATAAAACTTCATTTGGATATTGTATGATTTATGGTGATTTTTCAAAGTTAGGGTTTGAAATCTGGAAACAGTGTTGAACTTTTGGAAGAGTTTCAAGTTCCGTACAATTCCGGTACTGTTCGGCATAGACTTAGTTCCTGAAACTATTTTTAATTTAAATTTAACTTAATGATATTTTAGTGAGACTTGGAACCACTCAATTTTGATTTTTCTAGAATTAATTATGAATTCTCAAAGTTGAGCAAAAATTCTGGAGTTTCTGCGTGAACAGTACCCACGAAGCATAATTTTCAGATTTGATCTTCTTGAATCTAAGGCCATCTAAAGTGGTCCTAATTGACAATAAATGGATTTTAAGGATGGAAAATGATAAGATTTATGTTATAAAAGTTAGAAAGAAAACCCTAAAAGCAAGAGAAAGGATTGAGGTTCAAGAGAGCCAGTCTTGAACTTTATGTAATCTAGTGGTCCTAATAGATTGTATGATCTATGTGACAATATTTAGGACCTTTGGAATATCAAAGAGGATGTTTGGTGATGTTAACCAAATGCCCACATGGTTGGAAAGTCAAGGGAGTCAAAGGAAATCTAAGAGGAAAGCTTGAGGTGCAAGGTAGTGAATTTACCTATTGTCATTGCTTGATGTTGTATGCTTGTGTGTTGCTGTGTCCATGTTATTGAATGTTATTGTCACATATTTTAGCTACTGTAATTGCTATTCATGATGAGTAGATTATGTCTCCATGGCCATGCATCAAGAAGTTAGCTTTGAGCATGCTAATATGTCACTAATTAACAAGAGAATAAACAAGTTGCGTGTAGTGCATTAGCATCCATCTAGCATGATTATGTGGTATTGTTTGCTACTGAGATTCTCCTGAATCTTACCCTCCCTAACTAACTATATAGGTCAATCATCAATGGGCAATAATGGCATGAGAAGCAAGGAGAAGAAAGTAGAGAATTATTGATGTCAATGAATGATATTATTATTCATTGTGTAATTCTCTTATTATGTAATTTATGTTATGGATGCATATGATGCCATGTATTTAATTATAATACTTATGACATGTATAGAAATGTATGAGCATGAATGGGAAAGAGTAAGCCCATGTTATGTATGCCAAAGAAATAAAAAGAATTAAAGTAAAGAGATGTTAAGGGATAAAACGTAGGTCTTGGAGCAGTGAGTTTGTAGCTCTAGTTTGACCTATCAAATGAATGAGTTAAGTCACGAGATTTGGTAGACTCATAGCACATATCCCAAGATTTGAAATGAGAGGTAAATCACCTCTTTTTGATGTGTACACAAGGAGATATGAATTTCCAAAATTGAAGCACAAAATCTGGAAGTTCCAGATTTTTAAAATGAATAGTAATATCTATTGATTTAACTGTACGAATTGGGCAAGGATAAGTCTAATTGGATATTTTTCTCTTAAAGAGAATTGAAATAGCTTTCAGTAGAATTTTAGATCATCTCAATACAATTTTTATGGATTTAGTTATGAATTTTTGAATTTAGACCTGTAATCTGAAAATTTAACAGTGAATAGTAACCCGAGTAGTTATGTTGAAATTTTAAATCCACGGGCTTGTGTTATGATCTACTTGAACCATAATGCTTATGAATGCATGCTCTGAGGGGTTAAAGGCAAGACGTTTCAAAGAGCAGCTAGAGGAATAAGAGAATTCCTAAGATAGATTGGCTTGGGCACCTAAAGAGACAAATAGGTGGCCTGGGGAATTGATGCAAGGCCTAAGAGAATGGTATTAGTTCTCGAAACAGTTTTGGGGAATTATCAGTTAGGTGACTAACTAAGTGGAGGTAACTTTACTTAGTCCTATAGTCTAAGTCTCCCAGGGATCCGTACCTTTTTGGGAAGATAAGGACCAGGGATGAGTTGGAGTTATAGAAACCTTCTTCGATTGTAAATCGATACCGAGAGAGTACCCACGACTTCCTTCTAGATAACCTTATCATTAGTTAGGCTAGGCTCAATTTCCTTCCTGTTACTAGAGGAAAGCCAAAGTTAGAAGAATTAGAGCTGTAAGACCTAAACAAGAGACGTTCAGGCTAGCTCCAGATATAGGAAGAACTCCATGTGATGCAGAGACAGACTGAGTATTGATAGGTAAATCCTTAAGATGAGGCGAGAGACAAGAATGTAAGACCCGACTAAGGATAGATTAAGAAAGGGTTTGAGACAGCAAAGTACCAAGGTGGAGCCTATCAGAATCAGTGCCTTAGATTCCCGTCAGCATTGTTCAGTTAAGCGTGCCTGGGCAAGAGTAACCCAATGATAGGTAATCTCTGGGAAGTAATGTAAGAGGGTACAAAAGCCAGAAATGTTAGCCATTTTGGCAAGAATGCACTAAGTCTAGCAGAAAATGGAAGATAAAAGTTAAGGAGCTGTTAGGCTACCGAGTGTCCTAAGCAGTATGGTTTCAGACTAAGACCTGAGATTTAATTGAAGTTCAGAAGTCCTTATAGAAAGAAATGGACACTACTTTCAGATTTAATACAACCTACCATCCTGAGACGGATAGGCAGACACAAAGAACGATATAGATATTAGAAGATATGCTACATGCATATGCACTTAATTTTGGTAGTAACTCAGATACGTACTTACTGTTAGTCAAATTTAGTTAATATGACAATTTCCATGCAAGTATCCAAATGGCACCATATGAATTTGGGAGGAAGTATAGATCTCCCTTGTGCTGGATAGAGCTCAATGAAAGAAGTAAGTATAGTCCTGACATAATGGATCAAACTTCCTAG
Source organism: Neltuma alba (assembly GCF_004799145.2). Lineage (NCBI taxonomy): Eukaryota > Viridiplantae > Streptophyta > Magnoliopsida > Fabales > Fabaceae > Neltuma > Neltuma alba. Next base: position 25,428 of record NW_021631971.1, read on the forward strand.
TATATTAAAGTTATTCAACAAAGACTTCTAATGGCACAAAGTAGACAGAAGAGCTACCCAGACACTAAAGGAGACCGTTAGAGTTTAAGGTTGGTGATCAAAGTGTAACCGACAATGGAAGTTGATCGATCTCTGAAGACTAAGAAGCTAGGTCCAAAATATGTTGAACCATTTTAGATTTTGACCAAAGCTAGACCAGTAGCTTACAAGTTGGCCTTTCCCTCGAATTTGAGTTGGATTCATGATGTCTTCCATGACTCCCAATTACAGGAATACCATCCAGACCCAACACATGTCATAAGCTATAATGACATTATGCTTTGAGACAACTTGTCTTTTGAGGTCAGACCAGAGAGAATCATGGATCGAAGGTCAAGCAGCTAAGAAACAAGCAGATCTCACTGGTCGAGGTAGTCTGGAAAGGTCTTACACCAGAAGAAGTTATGTGGGAGATGGAAACTGAGATAAAGGAAAAGGGTCCTAAACTTTTCCAATAAGATATGCCTTGAATTTCGAGGACAAAATTTATTTAGAGCAAAGAAATGTCACATCCAGCAATAGGGTGATTAGGAATAAGGAAAATTCCTAAATAATTAAGGGTCAAAAATGACAAGGAGAAATAGAAGAATTTTGGTGGAAAATAATTATTATGATTTTCCAAGCCAATTATGGAAATTTAACTAATTAAGGAAAATTGATCAAAAATAATTATAGAAAAATATTTTCAAGTCTTGGAAAATTAAGAAAAAATAAGGATAATATCCTTCGAGAATTATATGGGATTATAAAATTAGTTTTATAACCAAATTACCCTTAAAGAAATTGTAAAGGAATTTAAGAATAATTTAGCCTAATCTAAGGGCTTTTATTTGGAAAATTCCAAATAAATATTTTAATGAGGATAAAATTCCAAGAAAATTCCTATGATATCTCAAGGAATTATGAGATATTATGGAATTAAAAGAAGACCCTCAAGTATCCAAGATTTTTTCTAATTCCTTTGAAAAGTGGGAAAATTACTAAAGAGAAAGAAATTAGTTTTCCTTTTTATTTCATTCAAGCAAGTACGTAAGAGTCCTAGCGAGTTCGATGAAGAAGTCAGAAAGTTGGTGACTCTAAACGACAAAGCCATCAACATACTTACTTGTGCACTGAGCCAAAAAGAATACTTTTGAGTTTCTAGTCTGGAAACTGCGAAAGAAATGTGGAAAGTACTGGAGATAGCTCATGAAGGGACCACCGGTGTAAAACAGAGCAGAATCAACACTCTCACCACAGAATTTGAGTTATTTAGAATGAAGGATGGAGAAAGTATCCGAGACATGGAGGTTAGATTCTTGCATCTCATAAACCATGTCATAGCACTCGGGAAGAAATATACTCAGGAAGACCAAGTGAGGAAAATCTTAAGCGGTTTGACAAAAGAATGAGAGCCGAAAGTAACAGCCATTGAGGAAATGAAGGGAGAATTAATTGGCTCGGTTGCTATGCTATTTGGAAGCCTTACAGAATATGAGAGCAAGCAAAGATATAAAAAGGAGATGAATGAGAAAAACCGTAAAAGTATTGCTCCCATAACTCAAGAGAGCAAAGATGACAACGAAGAAGACCTGGAGGATGACGAAATGGGTATTATTGTCAGAAGATTCAAAAAATTCTACAAGAGAAAAGTTGAAAGGAAGTTTCAGTCAAAACGCAGAGTCTCCACATCTCAGAATGAGCCAAAAGAACCAATTATCTGCTTTGAGTGCAAAAAGCCAGGACACATCAAAGCAGAGTGTCCCCAGCTATTTAAAATGAAGGACAAAGAAAAGAAGAAAGAAAGGTTCAGAAAGAAGAAAGCCTTTGTCATGTCAATCTGGGGAGATAGTTCTTCAGAAGAAGAAGAAGAAGAAAGTGATGACGAAGAAACTGCTAACATCTGTCTTGTGGCTCAAGAAGATGAAGAATTAGAGACAGATGAGGTAATCACTTCTGAACCCTCCTATGATGAATTACAATCTGAATACAATACATTACATTTAGAATTAGTAAGAATTGCAAAAGGAGTTGGTAAGCTCCAAGAAAAGAATAAAATTTCTGGAGGAACAACAAACAAAGCCGAAAGACAACGAAGTTCCACCTCCAGTATGTACTGAATGTGAACAGAATAAAAAGAAAGCTGAGGATCTCACAAAAACCTTGGAGAAATTCACTAAGGGTAGTGAAATGCTCAAAGTGATTTTGGGAGCTAAACGATGTTCAATGGATAAAACTGGAATAGGATATGACCCTATTCAAGATAAGATGAAGGGAAAGAAGAAGAGTAGTGGTCGATCATATCTTACCTTGAAAAATATTTTGGTCAAATTTAAGGAAAAATACTAATTAAGGAAAATTGGTCAAATTTAAATAAGGAAAAATATTTTCAAGCCTTGAAAAATTAAGGAAAAATAAGGATAATATCCTTTGAGAGTTATATGAAATTATAAAGTTGGTTTTATGACCAAATTACCCTTAGAGAAATTACAAGAGAATTTAAGGGTGATTTAGGCTAATTAAAGGATTTTATTTGGAAAATCCCAAATAAATATTTTTGAGGAGAATAAAATTCCACGAAAATTTCTATGAGACCCCAAAGAATTATAAGAGATTATGGAATTAAATAAAGACCCTCAAGTATCCTAGATTTTTCTAAATACTTGTGAAAAGTGGAAAAATCCCTAAAGAGGAGGAAATTAATTTTCCTTTTTATTTAATTATTAGGAAATTAATTTTGAGGCAAAGAAGGCAATTTGGGAAGATAAAAATGAGGAGAATAAATTAAGGATCTGACAGAAAATAATTACAAAGGCCAAGCTACTGTAATTATATAAAAGAAGTTAAAATCAGAGCTAAAGTATACTGATAAAGCAAGACTAGTGTCTTGCAAATCAAAGGGATCATATTGAGTCATGTGTCAAGCTCTTGAAGGAAAGGATTTGAATTTGCCAACTGTCACTCCTCAAATGGAGAGGATCTTGACTTTGGTAATTAATTTCTTTTGGATTTTGTTAATTAAGAAAGAGAAAACAAGATTAAAGAGGGTAATGACACTTGGACTCTCATTAAAGATGGTGGTTGAGATATTTTGGACCATTAAACAAGCTCTTCTCTCCCCATTTTTAGATGCATGTTTCGGCCAAGGGAGGAAATGAGAGAAAAGAGAGAGTCTTGAGGGAAAAGCAAGGGAAAGCAAGCACCTTTGGTCATACAATCAAGGATTCAAGGTGAGTTCTTGGTCCTAGATGTGTTCTTGCCTTGTTTTCTTTCTCCTTTATGGTTGAAAAATATGTTCTCCTCTCCTTTTGATGTTGGCTTAACTGATTATTTAGAGAGGAAGGGAGTTTTGTTCATCACACTTGTTAAGACACAACAACACAAGCTAGTTCCTAGTGTTTGCAAGTGATTATAGGTTGTTTTAAAGCATTTTTCATGGTTGTTTCTTTGAGTATTCTTTTTGGACAAGTTGATGAATGAACCTTAGGATGAGTTTTTCAATGTTTTAAGGCTTCCCTAGTGCTTAAAATAAGAAATGGTGTAGGGTAAACCAAAAGGAACAAGTGTCGAAAGCTTTAAAGCAAAGTTGTGAATTTTGGTTCAAGTCCTCTAGTGGTTCGGTCAAAGGGTAGCTGAAAGAAAAAGTTTTATTTTCCTAGATCTAAGAACATATTTGGAATCTACATGAAAAACCATGTAGGAATTAGTCAAGAAGTGATTTTTAGGGTTAAAGAGAAACAAGTCCAAAAATAGTGAAAAGGAGGGAGCTTTATGGATCAAGAATCATTTTTTATTTATGTTCTTGCTTTTTCTTGATTGGTTAATGATTCTTGCAGCCCTTTTTGATGGATTGCATTGTCAGGGTTTGACATTTGTGAAGGGAAAGAGGAGAAGGAAAGAAAGCTAAAGCTTTTGGAGCAAGGTAGCCAGTTAAACCTAGCTACTAATACTAACTTAGCATTATTGTTTATTGCATGATTAATTGCTATTATGTGGTTGGACTTTCTTGATTATAATGTAGCTGCTCTTTGTACTTTCTTGCTTTGGCCTTTGCATGTTTGAGTTTACCAAATTATAAGCATGCTAGTTCACCAATAATAGTTAATATAATTGTGCATGTTGATGATGCTTGTTGGTGCTATAGTTGGTTAATTTGCTATTGGGATTTCAATGAAATCTCATTGCCCAAATACAACCTAACATTTTAGGGTCTGAATCCTCCAAGGGAAAGCTGCAGATTGAAGGCTAATTTGTGGAGTTTAGCCACAAAATTTCATGAACTCATTTTGGTTATGTACATATTATACTAACAGTGCTGTAAGCACACTGACATTGTCTGGTCCACGTGACTTTTTGATTATGCTCCCAAACGCGTTTAGTCATAAAATTTGGCATGATGAAAGATAACGTCCTGAGCTTCAATTTTATAGCTAATACATTAAAAATGGCAGGGAGAGTTCGAAATGTTGATGATGGGAGAACTAAATTTCTTTTTGGGATTACAAATCAAGCAGAAGAAAAATGGCATATTTATATCCCAGACAAAGTATCTGAAGGAGTTACTAAAGAAATATAGATTAGAAAATGTCAAAAGTGTAAAAACTCCTATGAGCTCAACCATCTCGCTAGATGCAGATGAAAAGGGCAAGGACGTGAATCTGACCAGATATAGAGGAATGATTGGTTCATTACTCTATCTCACTGCTAGCAGGCCAGATATTCAATTCAGTGTGGGAATATGCGCAAGATATCAATCGGTCCCAAAAGAGTCATATGAAAAAGCTGTCAAGAGAATTCTCAAATACCTTATTGGAACTCAGAATATGGGAATCTGGTATCTAAAGAAGGGAGTAGAATATCTAATGGGATACTTAGATGTAAATCATTGAGGATATAAGACGGACAGAAATAGCACTAGTGGACAATGTCAATTCTTCAAACCTTTATTTAATTATTGGGAAATTAAATTTGAGACAAGGAGGGCAAATTGGGAAGATAAAAATGAGGAGAATAATTTATGGATCTGACAGAAAATAATTACAGAGGCCAGAGCACTGTAATTATAGAAAAGAAGTTAAACCCGGAGTAAAAGTGCACCGATAAAGTGTTAATCAGAGTCTTGCACTTTGCTTGGCCCATAAGTTGCCACTTGTCAAGCCTTTAATAGATGGTAATTAAAGCTTTCCAAGTGTCAAGCTACTATTGGAGAGGATCTTGACTTTGGAATGTAATTACATTATGAATTAAGTTAATTAAGAGAAAGGTTTCAAGGAGGCTTAGGCAATTGACACTTGGACTTTCATTAAATGTGGTAGATGAGATATTTTGAGAGCATTAATTGAGTATTTCCTCCCCCCATAATCTGATCTCACTTCAGCCTAGAGGAAAAAAGAGAGAGCAAGAGTGATTTGTGAAGGGATCAAGCCAAAAGCAAGCATCTTTGATCTTCCAACTAAGATCCAAGCTTGGTAAGTTGTTCTAAGATGATCCTTGCTTTGTTTTATTCATTTGTATGGTGAAATTTCTAGTTTTCCCTCTTTATTTGGAGCTGGCCGAAATGCTTATGGGGTAGGGGAGGAAATTTTATGGTTCAATCTTGCTAGAACACTTCAAAGTATGATAGATCCTAGTGATTACAAGGGGTTGTAGGTTGATTTTGAAGTGTTTTCTTTGTTATGAAGCTTGAGACCCATTTTGGCCAAAGCTAGATCTGGACCCTAGGATGAGTTTTTCAAAGTTTTGAGGCTTCCATTGTGTTCAAAATGAAAAATGGTGTAGGGTAAACCTAAAGAGCAAGTGTTGGAAGCCATAGAATCAAAGTTACAATTTTTGGATAATCAACCCTAAGGGTTCGGCCAAGTTGAAACTGGAAGAGGAAAATTTATTTTGTTAAATCCAAGTAGATATTTGAAATCTACATGAAAAATCATGTGGGGTTGAGTTGAGAGGGAATTTTTAGGGTTTATGGAAACCAACTCTAAAAATTCAAGAACAAAGATGGAAGCTTTAAGGGGTTTAGGAGTTACTTGAGATATGTTATTGATTTTATGAGGAATGGTTGATGACTCTTGCTGCCCTTTTTGTGGATTGCCATGTTAGGTTTTGGCACTTGTGGAAGCAAGAAGGAACAACAAGAAAAACAAAAAGCTTTGGATTAAGGTAGTGGGATCTAATTAGCCATTAATGTTAACTTTGCATTGTTATTTATGGCATGTATGCTTGCTATTATATGGTTGAACTATGATGTTGTGATATGGTTGCTCCTTGCATTTGTTGCCATGGCCTTGCATGTTGAGGTTGCCTATTTATAAAAGATTAGTTCTCCTATGATAGCTAATGTTGAAATGCTTTATAATGATGCATGTTAATGTTTGGTTGATTGATCTTGCTACTGGGATTTCTTAAAATCTCATCCCCCAAATATAATCTAACATTTTAGGGCCTGAAACTACTATGAGCAAGCTGCATATTAGAGGCTAAAGTATGGTGTTTTGCCATAAAATTCGTGGACCCTTTTTGGTTACGTATATATTAAGCTAACAGTGCTGTAAGCACATTGACACTGCAATGTTCACGTGACTTTTTGATTATGCTCCTGGATGCGTTTAATCACGAAATTTAGTATGATAAAAGATAACGTCCTGAGCTTCAATTTGATAGCTAATACGTTAAAAATGGCCAAGTATACGAATTTTAATGATTTTTCAAAATTAAAGGTCAGAATCTGAGAAAAAGGGTTTTTGGCAAATGGACAGTGTTGTATTTCACAAAAACCTGACACTTTTTCATATGGAAATGGATCATGAGATTATTTTTTCTTGAAATGGGACTTAAATAAATTTAAATATAATTTTAAACCACCCCAATTGGATTTTTTTGGAATAAGTTATGAATTTTTGAAGTTGGGCCAGAAAAACTGGATTTTTACCCGATGAACAGTAAAAATCCGAAATTTAGCATTTTAAGGTGAAAATTGAGCCCAAGACCATCCAATGTGGTCTAAAGTGGTTTTAAATGAAACCTAAGTAGATATAATAGTAAGGTGTGATACATTTGATGGTAGCAACTTTTCCCCTTAAGCGGCACCAGGTCACGCCATTCATGAGGGAGAGAGAAGCAGAAAAATTGTCTATAAATACCCCCTAAATCACAAACAATTCGGCCAAAATTGTCACACCCTGATAATTTTATTCTAGTTGATGAATGATTTGTGACTAACTAAGGCCAAATAGTATAGTAGACTGGTAGAGGATCCAGGCTATGAGGAAAAATCAGGATAGGGACATAACCGTCATTCTTGAAAAGATCAGTCAAGAAAGGGCAGTATTGGAAATAATGTCCAAAATTCCTGAAAATTCCCAGAAAATCATGAAAAATAGAAAGGAGGGTACAGGATAATGTTTGAGGCTTAGAAGATGAATATGAGATTAAAAATAATTTACCAGGGAGTTATTTGTAATTATTGGAATTTTTGGCTAATTAAGGAAAATTAGCCAATTTTCATTATTTAAAATATATAGAGGCCTCAAAAATTCAAGGAAAAATATGGATAAATTATGTGACATATTATCCTAATTTATAAAATTATTTCCCACCTTTGGATGTGTAGAGGTTAGCTTAAAGAATATTTATTACCGAATTATTATCGGTAGAATAGTGATTTTTGACAGAATAAAATTTAGAAAATTATAGAGGGAGATAAAACTTGAGAAAAATCATGGATTACCCTTGGAATGAGGGGAATTTAATGAGGTGTTGAAATCAAAATTTTGTGACAGTAAATTGGACAGGATTATTGGAAAATCGGACCGGAAATACACAAATAATCAGAAGGGGAGGAATAATTCGGCCAAAATTAGAAGGGGAGGACAAAGTTGGAATTTTCCACATTGTTCAAGGGCATAAAGGGAAATAAGAGACAAAACAATAAAATAATATTTATTTTCCACATGAAAATCACATGGTGATTAGGTGTCCCTCCATGTGTCATTTTCTTATGGTGTGTGCCCTAAGATTTGTCCATGTGTAAAGTAGAAAAAAATGGACGGCCGAGATCGCATCTTTTTCCCGAAGGGCATTTTTGGCATTTTGAAATATCAAAGCCTATAAATACCCCCCCTTCCATGAAGAATTCGGCCAAGGTGGTTTTGTTGGGAGAGAATTTTGTGTTCTTGAGTTCTAGGAGAGAGAAAGGAAGAAAGAAGAGAGAGAAAGAGAGAAAGCAAGCTTAGACCCTCTAATCGTCGATTAAGAGCTAATTAAGGTATGTTTATCTCCCTAAGTGTTAATTATTTTTAGTTGATTATTTATTTGAGGAAGATTAGGATTAATTACCTTGATTAATTATGGTTTAGTGATAGCTAAGATTAATCATGTTGATTAAGGATTTATTAAAGCTTAATCATATTGATTAGAAAATGATTAATCATGTTGATTAAGGAATGAATAATGGTTAATCATATTGATTAGAGAATGATTAATGGTTAATCATGTTGATTAGAGAATGATTAATGGTTAATCCATAAGGGATTAGTGACTTAATCTTAGAGGATTATGACTATGTGACTTGAGGACCTTAATTAAATATTGGATTAAGGATTAAGGGTTAATGATTAACCAAGAAAGCATGATTAATCATGGATTAAGGAAGAATTCTAAGACCTTAATTGAGGATTAAGGCTTGGTCAAACCAAGGTCAAAGGTTTAGGAAAGGTATACAGAAATTATAAATTGAAAGGCACAAGGGTAGCATATATTGAGAAGGAATGGTATACTGGATATGGAATTTACCATACCCTTACTGTATGGTTGATAGGCAATTCTCTGGATACCTAGGAGGATCTCCAGCAAGGGAACAAGGAGGAAACGATAAGCGTGGAATTGAGGTAGCGTGAACTGCAATTATTTTGTTTATCTGCATTTGGTGTATCTGCTATGTGTGTTTATGTGCCATGAGAATGTTTATGTACAGATGATGTGAACTCCTTGCAATGTATGCCTTGGCTCTTGCATGATTGAGTTTTGACCAGAATGATTATATGTTCCATGATATGATGACATGGATACAGAATGATTATGGCATGGCATAAAGACTAGAAATGTTATTATACTGCATGTAGCATGACATCTTATGCATGTTGACTTGATGGTTGTGTGTTCAATGCTACTGGGATTTCTATGAAATCTCATTCCTCCTATAACATGATATCCTAGGTGCCACTACTGCCAAGGAGAAAGGAAAGGAAATAGTCATGGCTTGAAGAAGTTATGAATTATGTAATGTATTATACGGTTTTGAACCTTTCTCTTTCAAGCCATGTAAGCATACTATGTTCATAAATACACGATATGATACCCTTTTTGGAATGTATATTAATGATAGAATAGATTTACATGTGATTATGGTATGATTATAGTGAAAAACGAAATGCTGTTAGAATTAGTGAAAAAGGGGGATAAAAATGGTCTAGATTTGACCAAACTTTGACCAACGAAGACCCTGGTCAAATGGTTGACTTTTTCCCTGAAATTTGGTATGCAAATAGATCTTATTTTTTCCTTTAAAATGAGTGGTAAAGCGTCACAATCGGAGCTCTGTGTAAGAAGTTATGCTTTTCCGAAGTTAGGCAAAAATCCTGGAAAATAGAAAAATGACCAAATGAACAGTACTTTTCAAAATTAAAAACGAATGCGTTTCTGATTAAAACGGAACCTGAGGTCATTTTTCCTTGATAGATGATGTTAAGAGCTTCGAGTGAGACTTGGAACGACCTTGTTTCGATTTTTCTAGAATTAGTTATAATTTTCCAAAGTTATGCCAAGTTTAAGGTTACGGTGAATAGTAATGCGGGAAAAGAAATTTTCAAATTCAGGTTTTTAGACCCGGTAACCTTAAACTGCGCTTTCGAATGTCTTAACTTGGCACAATATAAGGTCGTAAACGTAAGGTGTTACAAAAATAGGGAACCATAGGGGAGGTGCTGTTAAATTGATTTCTTGAGCCTTCAAATGTGTCTTAGATTGTCCATTTAAAGGAGGAAATACTGAGCTTTGCTCATGGATTTATCAAGGTAAGTTCAAGCTTTGTTTTCGTTAAGTTTGAAGCTTGTTTTAGTTGAAAATTTAAGTTGTATTCCAAGGTTAAAGTGCTACCTATCACACCTCCCTTTTAAACCTTATTATGTGTCATTTAGGACCATTTGGAACCATTTCATAAGGCTCAAGATAGGAAAAATCCAAGTTTGAACATTTTTGAATTCGGGTTACTATTCACAAAATCCTAAAATTTAAGCTAACTTTTAAAATTCATAACTAAATATAGAAAAATCAAAATTGAATGGTTGAAATTTTCAATTGAAGCTTGTTGTGAGTCCTTCAAAAGAAAAATATTCATTAATCTTAATTCCATCCAAAACAGCACCAGAAAATTTGACAAATTACACTGTTCAAATGGTAAATTTTTGAATTCCCAATATTTTAGCCCAATTTTGGAAGGGCATAACTCCTTGCAGTAAACTCCAATTTCAACATTCTATCACTTGATTTGAAGCTAAAAATATGATCTATAAGTCTATCAAATTTTAGGTCCAAACTCAGAAATACTTATTATTTTATATGTCCCAAGTTTGGCCATTTTTAGGGACTTTTTATACCTTAACTAGGTCTAACTTTTCCTTTTCCTTTATCTTTTTTTCATTCTTGACCTTTTAGGACTCATAACATGCTTACGCATACATTCTAGTATGCTTAAACATATTCATACAAGTTTGTACATGTTCAACTCCATAAAGGAGCTATTATCCAACAAATACAAGACATTGAAAATATTACATAACATAACATAATTAATATTCATTAATAATGTCACTATGCATTTATATGCCTTCATTCACTACTTCTTGGCCCTTGTCCTTACTTGATCCTCCTCCTAATGTTAGCTTAACATAGGGGAATGAGATTTCAAAGGAATTCCAGTAGCAGAGAATCATAATTATCATGCAATCACGCAAACATAATGTCACATGCTTTTGTGCACATAACTTTATTGTTCATGCATAGTGAAATACCATGGAAAGTAAGCCAGTTCATTCCTATTCATGTAACATAATGCCAAAGTATGCTTAACATAAACATTGCAATCACAATTTAGTAGCATAGCTTAGTCACATCATGGCATTCATAGCACATACACACATACACATAAATATAAGCAAGAAAGCACTTTAATCATAATTCAATGCTACTTCTTGTGTACTTAGTGACTTATCCCCTTTTTAATTTAGGGTGTCTCCTTGATGATGGGCAAGGTACCTAGCAAATCAACATCAATGCCAATCATTTACTAACCATTCAATTACATTACACAATACTTAACCATTAAACTACTTTTTCTTGGATTTTCGACCTAATCATTTTCCTTTTGTTTCAATCAATCTCTTAGGTCATTCCAACATGATTTTTCATATAGAATTTAAATATCTAATTAGATTTTATAAAATCACATTTCTTCCCCATGAACATGAGTTGGCTGAAAGGTATGTAGTTTAGGGATCAAAATTTCATTTTTGATTCTAATGCTTCCAGACTCATTTTCCCAACATAACCCTACACAAAATCACCATATAAACGCATTGGAAGTATCAAAATCATCAAAATCTAATCCCTTGTCTAAGAACCCATTATGGCTGAATTATAGGGTTTAGTGTTTCAAAATTCTCATTTTAGTTCCAATGATTTTAGACACTTTTCCTTGTGTTTTCCTACACAAAAACACATTTTAAACTCATTGAAATCATCAAAACATATTGAAACAATTCTTAACCCTAAGAATGTTAGACCTTACTTCTAGTATGGTTAGAATTTATTCTGAGGCATTTTAGACCATATTGGATGGTCTTGGGCTCAAAAATATCTAAAAAAACACTGATTTTCATATTTTTACTATTTATGTGGTAAAAATCTAGTTTCTGGTCTAACTTCAAAAAATTATAACTTAATCTAAAAAATCGAAATGGAGTGGTTCAAAATTCTATAGAAAGCTCTTTGAATGCTCTTTCAAAGAGAAATAATCTTGTGAACTAATTACATTTGAAAAAGTGTCAGCTTTTTGTGAAAGTCAACTCTATCCTTTTGGTAAAAACTCTTTTTCTAGATTCTGGACCTTAACTTTGAAAAATCATTAAAAATCGTATAGTTGTCCATTTTTAACATGCTACCTATTGATCTAAAGCTTAGAACGTGATCTACATTCACACCAAATTTTGTGAAGAAATTAGTTTCAAAAACTTAATAAAAAAGTAGCTCCAAGTTAACATCCTAATTGAGGCTACAACATCCCATCATCATACATATACATAACCAAAACATATTTGTTTCCTCATGGTTCATCACCATTTATCCTTGGATTTTGCAGCCTCCCATTTGATGATTTAGCCCCTAAAATGTTAGGTTACATATTGTTAGGTTTAAAGTTTTGATGATAACAAATTAAGTAAGTTATGTTTTAGTAAGTTGATCGATCACCTGATCGATCAAGGGTTTATTGATCACATGATAGATAAAAGTACTGTGTAAACAAATAACTTAACAGAAATTTTAATCGATAACTTGATAGATAAATCAATTTATATGTGTTGATCGATCATTATTAATACTGTTTTGTATAGAAAACTACAGAAAATTATCAATCAATTGATCAATAATTTAATAATCGAAGACAGATAATGGGACACAATTTCTAGTAAGTGTTTATCGATCACATGATCGATAAATAAGTCATCGATGAGAAGACAAATAAATAGTAAAGCTTCCTACTCTCGTTGTATTTTGTTTTAATCACCATTTATCGATCACAACTTTATCGATAACTTGTTCTGTCATTGCATAATAACGTACCTGTTTATCAATTTTTTCCTTCTGTTTAAGTATTTTTGAAAAGTACTTTATCGATCACTTGATCGATCAATTGTTTATCGATCAAATGATTGATCATTACCTTTTCACTGATTAAACTATTTTAAGTTTTCTTCGATCATTGATTTATCATTGAAATGATTGATCATTCATCTTTTGAATATACTATTTTTTTTAAGATAACGCGATTGATCAAACATTTTCCTAGCATTTCAGAACTAAGTCTCTCAGCCATATTTTTATCGATCGCTTGATCGATCACTTTCTCGATCATCATAGGTCTTGAGCCCTCTGTGAAAATCTTTGATAAGCCTTTTTATCAATCAAATTTTCTATCATCCTTTTATCCATAAAGTGTTCAATTAATGATTCTTTGAAAGTAACTTCTGATTTGCTTAGCTTTATTGATAACATGATCAATTAAACATTTTTTAATCAATTATTTGATCATTGATCCATTTCTTTCAATAGTAAGAAGCTACGATGAGATTGAAGAAACTTCTAAATATTTCTCTTTAAGCTTTTCTCAACCTTATTGTTTATCTTAATTCTCTATTTTAAGGGATCCAAAATGTCACACCTTACTATTATTTTGACTTAGGTTCCTTTCAAAACCACTTTAGATCATATTGGATGGTCTTGGGCTCACTTTTTACCACAAAAACGCTAAATTTCGGATTTTTGCTGTTCATCAGGTAAAAATCCAATTTTTCTGGCCTAACTTCAAAAATTCATAACTTATTCCACAAAAATTCAATTGGGGTGGTTCAAAATTCTACTTAAATCTCTTTAAGTCCTCTTTCAAGAAAAAATAATCTCATTGTCCAATTCCTTATGAAAAAGCGTCAGGTTTTTGAGAAACGCAACACTGTCCATTTGCCAAAAACCCTTTTTCCCAGATTCTGACCTTTAACTTTGAAAAATCATTATAAATCGTATACTGGGCCATTTTTAATGCATTAGCTATCAATTTGAAGCTCAGGATGTTAAGTTTCATCATACCAAATTTCATGATTTAAAACACATGGGAGCAATATCAAAAAGTCACGTGAACTAGTCAGTGTCAATGTGCTTCCAGCACTGTTAGTATAATATATACATAACCAAAATATGATCACGAAATTTTGTGGCTAAACCCCACAATCAAACTTCAATCTGTAGCTTCTCTTTAGAGGATTCAGGCCCTAAAATGTTAGATTGTATTTATGGAATGAGATTTCATGGAAATCTCAGTAGCAAATTAACCAACTATAGCACTAAGCAAGCATCATTATTATGCATGATCACATTAGCTACTATTGGTGAACTAACATGCTTATCACTTGGCAAACTCAAACATGCAAAGGCCAAAGCAAGATACTATAAAGAGCAGCCACGTAACAATCAAGAAAGCTCATCCACAATAATAGCAATTAACCATACAATAATCAATAATGCTAGTTAGTGGTAGTAGCTAGGCTTAACTTACTACCTTGCTCCAAAAGCTTTAGCTTTTCTTCCTTCTCCTCTTTTCCTTTACAAATATCAAACCTAACCATGCAATCCATCAAAAGGCAGCAAGAATCATTATTCAACCATGAAAATGCTTTAAAACAACCTAAACTCACTTGCAAACACTAAGATCTAACTTGTGTTGTTGTATCTTAGCAAGTGTGATGAACAAAACTCCCTTCCCCTTTTAATATCCAATTCGGCCAGCCACAAAAAGAGGGAGAAGACAGATTTTTCAACCATAAAAAGGAAGAAAAGAAGAAAGAAAGACACATCTAAAACCATGAACTCACCTTGAATCCTTGCTTGAATGACCAAAGGAGCTCACTTTCTCTTGCTTTTCCTTCCAAGTTCTCTCTTTTCTCTCCTCTTTCTCTCTTGGCCGAAATGCTCATTTGAAAATGGGAGAGGATGAGCTTGATTAATGGTCCAAAATATCTCAACCACCTTCTTTAATGATAGTCCAAGTGTCATTACCCTACTAGATCTTGATTTCTCTTTCATAATTAACAAAATTCCAAATGAAATTATTTACTAAAGTCAAGATCCTCTCCATTTGAGGAATGACACTTGGCAAATTCAAATCTTCTCCTTCAAGAGCTTGACACATGGCTCAATATGATCCCTTTGATTTGCAAGACACTAATCTTGCTTTATCAGTATACTTTAGGCTTTGAGTTTAACTTCTTTTCTGTAATTACAGTAGCTTAGCCTCTGTAATTATTTTCTGTCAGATCCTTAATTTATTCTCCTCATTATTATCTTCCAAACTGCCCTCTTTACCTCAAAATTAATTTCCTAATAATTAATTAAAAAGAAAAATTAATTTCCTTCTCTTTAGGGATTTTCCACTTTTCATCATTATTTGAAAAAATTTTGGACACTTGAGGGTCTTCATTTAATTCCATAATTCCTTATAATTCCTTGGGGTCTCATAGGAATTTTCTTAGAATTTTATTCCCCTTAAAAATATTTATTTGGGATTTTCCAAATAAAATCCCTTAATTAGCCTAAATCACCTTAAATTCTCTTATAAATTATCCAAGGGTAATTTGGTCATAAAACCAACTTTATAATTTCATATAGCTCTCAAAGGATATTATCCTCATTTTCCCTTAATTTTCCAAGGCTTGGAAATATTTTTCCTTATTTAAATTTTGACCAATTTTCCTTAATTAGTCAAATTCCTATTTTTGGCTTGGAAACTACTAAAATTATTTTCCACCAAAATTCTCCTTATTATTTTTAATCCTCAATAATTTGAGAATATTTCTTATTTCTAATTATCATAATGCTGGATGTGACACAAAATCATAGGTGACCTTGAGCCTTTTCTTTAGATGATCTTTCTCAAGTCACTCTTTTCATTTATCGATCACTTGATAGATCATGAGTTAATTCATAACTTGATCGATAAATATAGTTATCTGTTTCAAAATATTTCATCTTAATTAATCGATAACATGATCGATAAACTAGTTATCGATCATGACTTCGACAAAGATGTTCAGTTTATAGTTATTGGATCTGATGTTTGATTGATTCCCTTCTCATCTACCATATGAATATTATTATCATTTGATTAGTTATCTTCTTGAGTTTCATTCTGAAGGAAAAAATTATTAGATTGAAGTATTGATACAGAATACGAAGCAAACTCAATGGTTATTTAAGTAGCCTGTAACCTACCGGTCAGAAGCATTAATAGCGAATACCGTTGCAACTGGGAAAACACGCAACTGAGCTCTCAACAGCTAGAAACTCTTCCGTCTAATGGTTATTAAACTTCTCCAACTATAAAAGGCATGAAGACGTATTGAATGCTGGATATTGAATATGTGAACTACCTTCTGCAAATACTCTTACTGTTGCATTCAATACTCTGTTTTCTCCTTTACTGAGCTTTAGTGTTTCATAGTCATTTACTATGTAAG
This sequence comes from Neltuma alba, assembly GCF_004799145.2. Taxonomy (NCBI): domain Eukaryota; kingdom Viridiplantae; phylum Streptophyta; class Magnoliopsida; order Fabales; family Fabaceae; genus Neltuma; species Neltuma alba. The sequence continues at coordinate 41,783 of NW_021631971.1, forward strand.
AGAGACTAATACACCATCTTTAATCACTTTTTAAGTGTAACTCAAGAGTGTGGACTCTTGAGTGAGATTGTAACCTTGCGGGTAGTAAGAGGGAGTGATTGGGAAAATCAATTGCTGTACTGAGGTGCCAAGAGCTTGATTAATTTTGGATCATAGTAGAAATCTCATAGGTGTTCTGAAGACTGGACATAGGTCAAGTGGTTAAGACCAAACTAGTATAAATGCTGTGTCTACACTCTGTGGTGAAATCTTTCTAACCCAATGATCATAGTGGAAATCTCATCATTAAGCTTGACAACTATGTTCATTGACTCTATAGAACAATGGATCGTAGTTGGATGAAAGCTAAGAGAATTAGCAAAGAATATGAGGATGGGGTTGAAAGGTTTCTTGACTTTGCTCAGAGAAATGCCCCTAGTAAAAGAGATGGATTGTAATATTGTCCTTGTGTTAAATACTTAAACAATAGTCAATGGAGTATTTCTAAGATAAAAGAGCATCTTATTTGTGATGGGATAAATTTGAGGTATACAAATTGGATATGGCATGGAGAAATTAGAAAGACTACACTGTTTGCAAAGGAGAAGGTAGTGAATGAAGACTTTGGTGATAGAATTTCGGATATGCTTCGTGATATAAGGTCTGAATCCTCTACACAGTTCTCTCCCACTTTTAAAACTTTGTGTAGTGATGTAGAGACACCTTTATACCCAGGGTGCAAAAATGATTACACAAGGTTGACCACCGTGTTGAAATTGATGAACTTGAAGGCAAGAAATGGTTGGACCGATGCTTGTTTCATGGAATTGCTTGAACTGCTGAGTGATATTGTTCTAAAAGGGAAATTCACTTTCAAAACGAATGTATGAGGCAAAGAAAATTTTGTGTCTGATGTGTTTGGAGCATGAGAAGATACATGTGCGTCCTAATGACTGCTTATTATTCAGAAATGAGTATGAAGGGTTGAATAAGTGCCCTAAATGTGGGATTTCAAGATACAAGGTTAAGAAAGATGATGGTGATTATAATGAGTTGACTAAAGGTTCTCCTTTAAAGGTTTTGTGGTATCTTCCAATAATACCACGATTTAAGCATTTATTTGCTAATGCCACGAATGCAAAGAACTTAAGATGGCATTTCGATGAGAAAATATGTGATGGAAAGCCTCGTCACCTAGCAGATTCTAACAATAGATCAAAAATTTTCTCAATTCGGTGGCGAGCTAAGAAGCCTTCGGCTAGGGCTTTATACAGCGGAATTAACCCATATGGTAATGTTAGTAGCACACACAGTGCTTGGCTAGTGCTTCTCGTAATTTACAACTTGCCTCCTTGATTATGTATGGAAAAAATATATCATGCTATCTTTGATGATCTCGGGACTAAAATAGCCGGGAAATGATATCGATATGTATTTGGCACCTTTGATTAAGGATTTGAAGAAATTATAGGAGGAAGGTGTTGATGTGTTTGATGAATATAAACAAGAGACCTTCAACTTACGTGCCATGATCTTCACCATGACAAATGACTTTTCAGCATATGGAAATTTATCAGGATATAGTGTTAAGGGGCATAAAGCATATCCAATATGCGAAGAAAGCACCCACTATATGCAACTTAAACATGGCAAGAAGACAGTATACTTTGGTCACAGAATGTTTCTTAGTTGGTATCACCCTTACCATAGATTGAAAAAGGCATTTAACGGCTCACGAATATGAAATGGCTCTAAGACCATTAACTAGAGAAGAAGTTTATCAGCGGGTGGAGAGAATTAATGTGGTCTTCAGTTAAAAGAAGAAGAAGATTGCTGGTGAGAGGAATATATGGAAGATCTATCTCTTTTGATCTTCTATGTTGGCAAAGTCTTGATGTGATGCATGTGGAGAAGAATGTGTGTGAGAGCCTTGTTGGTACACTTTTACATATAATTAGAAAGACCAAGGATGGAATCAATGCAAGATGAGACTTAGTCGAAATTGGAATAAGAAAAGGCCTCCACCCATAAGAAAGAGATGATAAGAGGGCTTATTTACATCTAGCTGCGCACACATTATCAAAAGAAGAGAAAAGAAGTTTATAGGTTTTGTCAATAGCATTAAGGTGCCACAAGGTTATTCTTCTAATTTGAGCAAACTTGTTTCAATGCAAGATTTGAAGATAACGGGAATAAAGTCTCATGATTGTCACAATACAGCAATTACTTCTACTTGCTATTAGGGGCATTATGAAAACCGACGTGAGAAATACTATTACAAGACTTTATATGTTTTTTAGTGCCATTTGTAGCAAAGTCATTGATCCTGCTAAGTTAGATGAATTAGAAAATGAAGGTTATGTGATCCTCTCCCAATTGGAAATGCATTATCCTCCATCATTTTTTGATATTATGGTTTACTTGATAGCTTATCTTGTGCGAGAGATAAGACTTGGTGGCCCTGTGTGTTTAAGATAGATGTACCCTTTTGAGAGATACATGAAAATCCTAAAAGGGTACTCTAAGAATCCTTATCAGCCTGAGGCATTAATTGTTGAGAGATATATAGCTGAGGAGGCAGTTAAGTTTTGTAATTCATATCTTGATAGGGTAAAGGCAGTTGGTCTTCCTTAATCTCGACATGATCAGGGGAGAAGCAAGGGAACATGGGGTGTCAAAGTGAGGTTTATGTCAAGAGAAGTTATAATGCAGGCATATCTATACATTTTAAACAACACAGATGAAGTTTTGCCTTACTTGAATGCTTACAAGAATATGCTGAAGAACTTGAATCTAAGAAAGAACGATATGCAATTAGCTAATGAACATAATAAGTAATTTGCAGTGGTCCAAGCAAGAAGTGTTAAAAGATGGCAATCCTTTTAAGACAATATAGAGGCTAGCTACAGGGCCTTCTTTTGAGGTTTTGTGTTGGGGCGAATATGACATAAATGGTTATTCATTTTACATAAAAACCCAAGACGATAAGAGTATTATGCAGAATAGGGGGTGATGGTAGTAGTGGAAGCTATGTATTTTGCTAGTTCTAAAGATAGAAACCCAACGTTGGTGGCAATATCCTATTATGGAATAATAAAAGAGATATGGGAGGTTAGTTAATCCAAGTTTAAAGTTCTTGTCTTTAAATGTAAGTGGGTTAATAGTAATACTGTGTAAGTAGATAAAGAATTTGGATTTGTTTCGGTCAATTTTAAGAGGTTTGGATATGGAGACGAGCCATTTATTTTGACAAGTGATTTAGCCCAATTATTCTATGTTATTTCATATCATTTTAAGGGTATTTATCATAGATTTTGGCTCCTTTAATGATAATTGTGCTTAATTTAGATTAAGTCCTTACTTTGAGTTAGTGTCTTTTGAGGGTAAAATTGTCATAATTGGTTATTAATTGTATTCAATTGATTTCTAGGACAATTGATACTTCAAATTGTTGCTTTTTATTGTAGGACACTTGAGAATTAGAGCCAAGATTGAAGACCAAAGCATTACACAACATGAGAGTTTCCAAGAAAATGCTGTGCTGTGGCAAAAAGTCTGAAAAATGTGCATCAGTGGCTATTCTGGAATAGTTCGCCGAGGCCATTTTGAGTTCGTCGGGGCCAACTTTCAAAATCTCACTAGAATACCTCTCTGGAATAGTTTGCCGCGGCCACTTTTGAGTTCGCTGCGGCGAACCTCTTCGTATCAGTAACGTCAGATTTGGATCCAGAACGCAAAAATGGACCCTCTACTCATATGATCCGACCCAAATTGACCCTAAAAGCCCTTAGAAACCCTATTTTCGACCTATCACTCCATTCTATCATCTCCACACCTCTATTCTCTCATTTTCTTGCCTCTCCACCTCCATCTTTCTTCCCATCCATTTCCTTCATCTTTTCTTCACTCCATCTCATTTCCTTCCACTCCCAGCTGCCATGGTTGATAGATTCACTTTGGTTGGAGTTTTTCTTGAAGCTATGGAGGGCTAGGGTTTATCAACTCTTGAAGATGGTGGAGTAGCATGAGTTTCCAAGCTTTAAAGGGGAGTTTAGTTTCAGTTTGCAATTTTTAGCTATGATTTATGGCTTTCTAGGTCTAGGAGTTGTAATTTCTTAGTTAGGAACTTGGGACTGATACTGTAATTATTGGTTAATGATTACATTTGTAATTTGGATTGATTGATGTTGAACTTTGTGGTTAAAATATGTAGTTGCATATATGCTTATTGTAACTCTCATGATTCTCTCCTATCTTGCATGGTTATGTTTTGATACTGAGTTGATTTTGTGTTACATTGAGCCAATTGCATGATCATCCAGAATTACACATTAGGGAAGCTTAACAAAGTTTTCATTAATGAGTTATTAATGTAAGCTTTGGACTCAATGAGTTATTGAGGTTGTTATTAAGAAAACCTAATGATTTGTGAAATTCCCAATATTTTAGTGAACTATGATTGCTATCAAAACCATTTTCAAGAGACTTCCTATCATTCATTTCCATTCCATCATTATTATCTTAAAACACCAAAAATATAGTATCTTAGGTTTGTTTCATTGCATTTAGTTTAGGCTCCATTCATTAAATCTTAAAAAAAACCCAAAACCCCATTTCATTGCATTACATGGCATTTAGTCTAGCTTAGGTAATAATAAAGGCTCCCAAAAGTGAAACGACCCGAGTTTGCACTATACTGCATAGCTTGGATTTATTTTGATTGATGAGAACCCCAAAGCGAACGATAAGAAAGGCTCTCTTTCAAATGGCGCCGTTGCCGGGGAGCCATAAGTTGGTTCCTTAGGCTAGTTAAGTGTCAATTGGTTGATTGGGTTTTGTGAGCCTCTAGGGTTACATTTTTACATTGTGCATAATAGATTTTGCATTGCATAAAAATTTTGAGATATACAAAAAAGATCTTGATTTCTTCCTTTTCATACTTTACATTGTGCATTAAATCACTGTTTATGAGTTGTCTGTGAACTTTCGCCGCGGCCATCTTGCAGGATTTTTGCGAGAATCCCTCTCGGACACCTCGCCGCGGCCAACTCGCTGATTCGCCGCGGCGTAACCTGCATTTTAAATTAAGAACTCTTGGGGATTTGATTGTTTAGCTTTCTTATGGCTTGGTTTAATAATAATTTAGGTCCATTTGATCACCCTTCCTTTTTTGTAGGTGACAATACTCTGATGGGTGATAATTCTTCTCAAAGGCTTGATGCCATACAAGAGGAATTGGATCTGCTTCAGGCCATTCTGATCATGAAGAACATGGTGGGACTTATCAAGGGCATGGTCCCTATCCTCACCATAACCATGGCTATGATTGGATGAATGACCCTCCACATTCCCCTTACCATACCTCTTCATTCCATTCATACATAAACCAACATCCACCATTAAGACAACATTATGACTTATCACCTCCACCATACAATCCACACTTTGAACACTTTCCTTCACATCATCCATATCATGAGCCAAACATTCCATCACATGAACCATACCACCAATACCCTTACTCATCTCAATGTCCTCTAAGAATAAGTATACATCAGCTTCCTGGTGCTCATATGGCCTAATGAAACGGCTTCTAAACTGGAATTCTTGAAACTAGTGAGGGAGGGCATTGGAACTCTTTCTTAATTTCAGGTATAGGGATTTTACTTGGACCTACTTCATCCTTAATAGGCATCTTAACAAACTGGAGCTATATTATTAGGGCAACAGTGGCAATGTCTTTCTCTAGAGCCTTCCCCTTGAAACCGAAGTAATCTACCTGAGTAGCTGGGGATTTAGTGCTAAGCTCTCCATACCTCTCAATGTCCTCGTACCACCATGTCTCATCATACCACCATGGATATCGCTCACCGGGCATGACCTTGCTGATGGTCTCTCCGGATTTTCCACTTCCACTACAAACAGCCATTACCTGAGCTCTTCTGTAATCCTAATGACCAAATGAACTCATTAATAAGCACTATCACATGCTTTCCTTAAAATGCAGAGCATACAAAAATTCAAAATTTGTTCTGTGTGCCAGAACCATGTGCTCTGATACCATAAATGTAACACCTTACGTTTACGACCTTATGTTGTGCCAAGTTAAGACATTCGGAAGCGCAATCTAAGGTTACCGGGTTGAAAAACCTGAATTTGAAAATTTCTTTTCCCGCATTACTATTCACCGTAACCTTAAACTTGGCATAACTTTGAAAAATCATAACTAATTCTAGAAAAATCGAAACGAGGTCGTTCCAAGTCTCACTCGAAGCTCTCAACATCATCTATCAAGAAAAAATGACCTCAGGTCCGCTTTAATCAGAAACGCATTCGTTTTCAATTTCGAAAAGTACTGTTCATTTGGTCATTTTTTATTTTCCAGGATTTTTGCCTAACTTCGGAAAGGCATAACTTCTTACACAGAGCTCCGATTGTGACGCTTTACCACTTATTTTAAAGGGAAAAATAAGATCTATTCGCATACCAAATTTCAGGGAAAAAGTCAACCATTTGACCAGGGTCTTCGTTGGTCAAAGTTTGGTCAAATCTAGACCATTTTTATCCCCTTTTCACTAATTTTGACAGCATTTCGTTTTTCACTATAATCATACCATAATCACTTATAAAGCTACTCTATCATTAATATACATTCAAAAAGGGTATCATATCATGTATTTATGAACATAGTATGCTTACATGGCTTGAAAGAGAAAAGTTCAAAACCGTATAATACATTACATAATTCATAACTTCTTCAAGCCATGACTATTCCTTTCCTTTCTCCTTAGCAGTAGTGGCACCTAGGATATCATGTTATAGGAGGAATGAGATTTCATAGAAATCCCAGTAGCATTGAACATACAACCATCAAGTCAACATGCATAAGATGTCATGCTACATGCAGTATAATAACATTTCTAGTCTTTATGCCATGCCATAATCATTCTGTGTATCCATGTCATCATATCATGGAGCATATAACATTCTGGTCAAAACTCAATCATGCAAGAGCCAAGGCATACATTGCAAGGAGTTCACATCATCTGTACATAACATTCTCATGGCACATAAACACACATAGCAGATACATCAAATGCAGATCAACAAAATAATTGCAGTTCACGCTACCTCAATTCCTTGCTTAACGTTTCCTCCTCGATCCCTTGCTGGAGATCCTCCTAGGTTTCTAGAAGAGTTGCCTATCAACCATACAGTAAGGGTATGGTAAATTCCATATCCAGTATACCATTCTTTCTCAATATAATGCTACCCTTGTGTCCTTCAATTATAATTTCTGTATACCGTCCTAAACCTTTGACCTTGGTTTGACCAAGCCTTAATCCTCAATTAAGGTCTTGGAATTCTTCCTTAATCCATGATTAATCATGCTTTCTTGGTTAATCACTAACCCTTAGTCCTTAATCCAATACTTAATTAAGGTCCTCAAGTCACATAGTCATAATCCTTTAAGATTAAATCACTAATCCCGTTTTGGATTAACCATTAATCATCCTCTAATCAACATGATTAACCATTATTCATTTCTTAATTAACATGATTAATCATTTTCTAATCAATATGATTTAATCTTAATCATTCTCTAATCAATATGATTAAGCTTTAATCAATACTTAATCAAATGATTAACCATAATTAATCATCCTTAATTATCATAACTAATCACTAATTAATTAGGGTAGCTAACCTTAATCACTTACTAATCCTTAATCAAATAACATAATTAATCTTAGCTATCACTAAACCAATTAATCAAGGTAATTAATCCTAATCTTCCTCAAATAAATAATCAACTAAAATAATTAACACTTAGGGAGATAAACATACCTTAATTAGTGCTTAATCGGCGATTAGAGGTGATTAAGCTTGCTGTCTCTCTTTCTCTCTCTTCTTTCTTCCTTTCTCTCTCCTAGAACTCAAGAACACAAAATTCTCTCCCAACAACACCTCTTGGCCGAATTCTTCATGAAAGGGGGGGTATTTATAGGCCTTGATATTTCAAAATGCCGAAAATGCCCTTCGGGAAAAAGATGCGATCTCGGCCGTTCATTTTTTTCTACTTTACACGTGGACAAATCTTAGGGCACTCACCATAAGAAAGTGACACATGTAGGGACACCTAATCACCATGTGATTTTCATGTGGAAAATAAATATTATTTATTATTTTGTCTCTTATTTCCCTTTATGCCCTTGAACAATGTGGAAAATTCCAACTTTGTCCTCTCCTTCTAATTTTGGCCGAATTATTGCTCTTAATATTGGAAAAAATATGACTCATCCAATAATCAGTGCAATCCACTGATTATTTGTGTATTTCCGGCCCGATTTTCCAGCAATCCTCCTGTCCAATTTACTGTCACAAAATTCCGATTTCAACACCTCATTAAATTCCCCTCATTCCAAGGGTAATCCATGATTTTTCTCAAGTTCTATCTCCCTCTATAATTTTCTAAATTTTATTCTGTCAAAAATCACTATTCTACCGATAATAATTCGGTAATAAATATCCTTTAAGCTAACCTTTGTACATCCAAAGGTGGGAAATATTTTATAAATTAGGATAATATGTCACATAATTTATCCATATTTTTCCTTGAATTTTTGAGGCCTCTATATATTTTAAATAATGGAAATTGGCTAATTTTCCTTAATTAACCAAAAATTCCAATAATTAAATAATTTCCTGATAAATTATTTTAATCTCATATTCATCTTCTAAGCCTCAAACATTATTCTGTACCCTCCTTTCTATTTTTCATGATTTTCTGGGAATTTTCAGGAAATTTAGACATTATTTCCAATACTGCCCTTTCTTGACTGATCTTTTCAAGAATGACCGTTATGTCCCTATCCTGATTTTTCCTCATAGTTTGGATCCTCTATCGGTCTACTATACCGTTTGGCCTTAGTCAGTCACAAATCATTCATTAGTTAGAATAAAATTATCAGGGTGTGACACGGAGGCTCGGAGGCCCAGTGGACATGAATGAATGATTTTAGTTGCATACAATAGAGTTTGGGTTTGACCCGAGTTTGAAAGTCAATTTCAAAAAAATATGCAAGTCTCTTTCTACTATGGTAGTTCATTTTAACAGATTTCCTTTTCTACCATAGTAGTGGTTCTATGACGTGGGGTAAGGGTTTTAGACTCAGGATGACTTGAGATATGATCCGTATGAATAATTGCACAGGGTGTAATATTTGATTTGGACACCAGCCATTTGGTTATATCATATGATTATGATAGGGTAATTGGGCTTTATTATGATACATTATCGTGTGATTTATGTACTTTCACTCCCACTAGCACTAAAGTGGTAACCTCTAGTGTGTGTTTAAATTATGTTGTCCGGTATGCATCTTGCTAAACCATTCTTGACCTGATATGTATGCCGTCTCGTGATATTGATTTGGAAATTGGCCTAAATTGATTTTTATTTAATAGTATTCTCCTTGAGTGCAAAAATAAAACTTTAATCCTCCCTTTCAAGGAACTTGCCTCTTCCCTAAAGATGAGATTGAATTTCATTAGTAAGGCCTAGACAAAGAAATGTTGAGGTAGGATTGCTAAAGAGACCTGGTAACTTTTTGGTGTAGGCAAAGATAGAAGAGGAGATAAAGGAAATACTAGTGGTAAGGAATGATCAGAGAAATTCCTGAAAGAGATTAGTGGACTTCCACTATAAAGGAATTAGAATTTGCAATAGAACTGATACCCAGGACAGAATTAATTTCAAAGGCTCCTTACCACACAACTCTGAATAAATGGTTGAGGGTATAGTTGGCGTGATAGAAGTAGGAGTCTATGCCTTAGTAGGAAAGCAGAGTGACAACTTAAACTTCAAGTTATTGATGAGACCACGGTAGAGGCATGGTAACTGGACAAAATATTTTAGGTTTGTTAAATTCTTGAATAGTAGTAGAAATTCCTACAGGATAGTAAACCAAAAGGGATAGAAATTGGATGATATTGAATGAAGAATTATAATGAGTCAGGTGCTAGACTTGATACAGCACAACAAGATGATAAAATATTTGCTGTGTAAGATGATTAGCATATGAGGATTAATATCTGAGCATAACAGGTGAATCGTCAAGAGGTAAAGAAAGTTAGTGTTAGACAAGATCTCTCTTGAGGATAGAGTTTGATGGATATAAATGAGAATATAATAGTTAAAGGTTGCACCGGGAGCTGGATTGTAATGAAAGATGAGTAAGTTCTCGATGATGTCTAAAGCCTGATGATGTTTAAATCCTTGATAATGTTAGGGACTATATAGTACTCTTTTGTGTCCTTAAGTGTTAAGAGTGTCACACATTACTTCTACTATACCTTAGAGTCCAATTAAAACCATTTTAGACTACTTTGGATGGCCTTAAGCTCATAAAAACGTAACTAGGACGTTGATTTACAGAAATACTGTCCATTGTGCATTTTCCAGATTATAGGTCCAATTTTGAAAAATCATAACTAATTCTAAAAAAACTTGATGAAGGTATTCCAAAATTCTACTCAAAGCTCTTTCAATACTCTTTAAGGAAAAAATATCAAACTGGACTTATCTCTTGCCAATTCATATAGTTTATTCATTAAACTTTATTATTTATTTGGTAAATCCTGGAACTTTCAGATTTCTTACCTCAACTTTGGAAATTCGTATCTCTTTGTGTACACATCTAATTAAGATGATCTACCCCTCATTTTAAAGATTGGGATGTGTACTATAACCTTGCCAAATTTCGTGGCTTAATTCATTTATTTGGCAAGTCAAACTAGAGCTCAAAACTTACTGGCCCAGGACCTACGTTTTTCTCTTTACTTTTTCTAGCTTTAATTCATTTTATTACTTTGGCATGGATAACTTGGGCTTACTCTTTCTCTTATATTCTCATACATTTCCATTCATGCCATAGACATTTTCAATTACATTGCATCATTGGTATCCATAAACATAATTTACATAATAGATAATTATACATTGAACACTAGTTTCAATCATTAACATAAATAATTCTCCACTTTCTTGTCCTTCCTTCTCATGCCATTATTGCCCATCATTGATTGACCTAAATGGTTGGTTAGAGAGGGGTGAGATTTAGGAGAATCTCAGTAGCAAACAATGCCACATACTCATGCTAGATGGATGCTAATGTGATTGAGCTCGAGATATTATTATCTTTTCATTACATTATCCATGATTTTGTGGTATTTTCTGCCCTTTTTAATGATAAATGTGCTTAATTTAGATTAAGAGTCCGTACTTCAAGTTAGTGTCTTTTTTAGGATAAAATTGTCATAATTGGTTATTAATTAGATTCAATTGATTTCTAGGACAATTGATACTTCAATTTGTTGCTTTTTATTGTAGGACACTAGAGATTGGGGCCAGAATTGAAGAACTCAAGGCACAAGAAGCAAGAAAGGATCCTCTGCCTCAGTTCACCATAGCACACTTCTGCCTTCGCCGCGGCAAACATCGTCTGTTGAAGCAAGGCTCTCTGCCATGGTTCGCCGCGGCAAACCCCTCGTATCAGCAAATTTCAGACGCGACCATTTCGGGAAATTTTGACCTGCCTATCCCCAGGAACCGACCCATACACGTAATTTTCGGGTTAGAAACCCTATTTTGGGTATGGTAAGGTCAGACTCTTATTATTCAGCCATCACCTACGTTTCTATCATCATCTTCTCTCATCTCTCCCACAGAAACCCTAATCCTCCATCTCCATCTTCTTCACCTTCCATTTTCCTGCACTCCTTCTTCATCCACTTTCATTTCCTTCATCTGCTACTGTTATGGTTAAAGATCTCCCTCTAGTTAGAGTTGATTCCAAGGCTATGATGAGCTAAGCTTTTCAACTCTTGAAGATGGTGGAGTAGCATGAGTTCCCAAGCTTCAAAGGGGAGTTTTAGTTTTAATCTTTAGTTTTTAGCTAGGCATTTATGATTTCCTAGGTTTAGGAGTTGTAAAGTCTTAGTTAGATGCTTGATTAATTCTGTAATCAGTGGTTACTGATTAGCATTTGTATTTTGGATTGATAGATGTTGAACTATGAGCTTAAATATATGTAGTTGCATATATGCTTATTGTATCTCTCATGATTCTCTCATATCTTGCATGGTTGTGTTTGGGTACTGAGTTGATTGTGTGTTACATTAAGCCAATTGCATGATCATTCCAAATTTACACATTAGGGAAGCTAAACAAAGTTTACATTAATGAGTTCATTAATGTAAGCTTTGGACTCATTGAGTTAATGAGGTTCTTTTTAAGAAAACCTAATGGATTTTTGAAACTCCCAGTATTTTAAGTGAACCATGATTGCCAACAAAACCATTTTCAAGAGATTTCCTATCAATCACTTCCATTACATCACTATTATCTTAAAAACTCCAAAAACATAGTATCTTAGATTTGTTTTCATTGTATTCAGTTTTGGCACATTTCATTAAATGTTAAAAACCCAAAACCCCTTTTTATTACTTTGCATAGCATTTAGTCTAACTTAGGTAATTAATTAAGGCTCCCAAAAGAAAACGACCCGAGTTTGCATTATACTGCATAGCTTGGATTAAATTTTGAGTGAGAACCCCAAAGCGAACGATATAGAAAGGCTCTCTTCAAGTGGCGCCATTGTCGGGGAGCTAAGAAATTGGTTCTCTAGGTTAGCTTGTGCTATTTGATTGTCAATTGAAGTTTTGATCTTTTTGGGTAGCATCTTAGGTAGTTTAGCTTGCATATTTGTTCATAGTATAGGTTTTCATCTTGCATAGCATCAAAATTTTTGGAAATACAAATAAATATACTGATTTTCTTGATTTTTAGCATCTTTCACGTTGCATCAGTGGAGTCCAGTATCTGATAAGCATTCTGCCAACTTTTGCCGCGGCCAACTTTCTCCTTCACCGCGGCCAACTATCTGAAAAACCGAGGGATTCCTCTCGGGATACTTTCACCGCGGCCAACTCTTTGCAAAACTGAAGGATTCCTCTCGAGACACCTTCGCCACTGCCACACATTTTCTTTTGCTGCGGCCAACTCCCTGCAATCAGATATCTGGTCGCCACTGTCAACCTTCGCCGCGGCCAACCTCTTCTTTCACCGTGGCGAACTCTTCTGGAAAATTTTGAAACTTACACTTTTTGCTTTTTGCTTCTGTTCTGTGCATACATACTCATACTCACCCATACACACTCATACTTACCCATACACTTGCATACTTATCCATACACTTGCATTCATCACATTGCATGCTTTTAGTTGACTTTATGTGCTACAAGTCAATTTTATTTGCTCTTTCTCTTGTGACTTTTATCTTGCATGCCACGGAAAAAAAAACTTGTGCCCTATAACCCTGAGATTGAGAGAAGACTCAGAGAGATAAGAAGAGAAAAAGAATTGAGGGGACAAGTGAGTTGGTGATTGAGCAAGAGAATATTTCTGTGGAATCTAGCCTATCTTAGTGAGAGTGAACCTACTGACCAAGAGATAATGGCTGAATTACCACAAAACCAACCTAATCTTAACCCCAATGCCAACCAAGTGAGGAATGGAGGCAATGGAGGGAATGGAGAACAAGAGAGAGTAGGAGAAAATAATGGAAACCCTAGGAGAAGAACAATTAGAGAAGCCACAACTTCTGATGTAAATTTTGACACTTTTACTGCGGCTTGTCCAAATTTTGAAGTTAACTTTGAGATTAAAGGTTTATTGATTAACTCTCTTCCCAAATTTCATTGCTTGACAGGAGAAGACCCATACCTCCATCTGCAATCTCTTTCCATGATTTGTCAGAGTATGAAGCCTGTGGGAGCATCATTGGACCAAGTGCTATGTAAGGTTTTTCATCTATCCTTGGAAGGAAAAGCTAGGGAATGGTACATGAGCCTCCCAAGACATGTAGCTGATGCATACCACAGTTGGGGGAACTTAAGGAAGGCGTTTTTGGAGAAATACTTTCCAGCTTCTCGTACTTCATCAATGAGGAAGGAGATTTATTCTGCCAAGCAAGACTATGACGAATCTCTATGATTACTGGAATAGATTTCAGGACCTACTTTTGTAACACCTCATGTTTAAATCAATTAACTTTCCTTGCGGAAGCATTTGGAATCACTTTTGAAGGCTACAATTGATGAAAAATCAAGTTTGAAAATTTTCATTTACGGGTTACTATTCATTGTCACCTTAAAATGTGACAAACTTCGAAAATTCATAACTAATTATAGAAAAATTGAAATTGAGTGATTCCAAGTTTTACAGAAAGCTGTTTGGATAAAATTTTGAGGAAAAATAGTTTCTGAACTGATTGCCTTGAAATTCGAGCTCAATTTCCTTTGAAAGAGTTACTGTTCATTTGGTCATTTTCGGATTTTACTGTATTTTTGCCTAACTTTGGAAAGGCATAACTTTCTGCTCGGTTATCGGAATCAGGCAAACTACCCCTCATTTTAAAGAGAAACATCAGATCTCTTTGCTTGCCAAATATTATGACCTAACTCACTCGTTTGATAGGTCAAACTGGAGCTACAAACTCACTGCTCCAGGACTTATGTTTTATCCCTTAACATCTCTTTAATTCTTTTTATTTCTTTGGCATACATAACATGGCCTTACTCTTTCCCGTTCATGCTCAAACACTTTCATTCATGCCATAAATATTATAATTAAATACATGGCATCATTGGCATCTATAACATAGTTCACAAAATAGTAGAATTATACATTTATCAACAGTCTCATCCATTAACAAGAATAATTCTGCGCTTACTTCTCCTTGCTTCTCATGCCATTATTGCCCATCATTGATTGACCTAAATGGTTGGTTAGGGAGGGGTGAGATTCGGGGGAATCTCAGTAGCAAACACTACCCATAAGCATGCAAGACATAATGCACATGCATGACATGTTATAACATTAACACATGAATGCCATGGAAAGTAAGCTAAAGCATTTCATACTTCCATAACATATTGCCAAGGCAAAACATAACATAAACTTGCAAACATAACTTTGCAAACATTTCATCATAGCTTAGTCACATCATGGCAACACAATCACATCATGCAAGCATACATATCAAGCACACAGTATAGGTAAGTTCACTACCTTGTAACATGGCTCCCCTTGCTTTTTCTTTGATTCCCTTGTCTTTCCAACCATGTGGACATTCGGTCAACATCACCAAACATCCTCTTGGATGTTCCAAAGGTCCTAAACATAGTCACATTGATCATACAATCCATTAGGACCACTAGATTACATAAAGTTCAAGACTAGCTTTCTTGAACCTCAACCCTTTCTCTTCCTTTAGGGTTTTCTTTCTAACTTTTCTAACATAAATCTCATCATTTTCTATCCTTAAGATCCATTTCTTATCAATTAGGACCACTTTAGATGGCCTTAGATTCAAGAATACCAAATCTGGAAATTTTGCTTCGCGGGTACTGTTCACGCAGAATTTCCAGAATTTTTGCTCAACTTTGGAAATTCATAATTAATTCTAGAAAAATCCAAATTAAGTGCTTCCAAGTCTCACTGAAAGCTCCTTAAGTTCAATTTAAATGAAAAATAGTTTCATGAACCAATTCTACGCCAAACAGTACCGAAACTGTACGGAACTCGAAACTCTTCCA
Organism: Neltuma alba; assembly: GCF_004799145.2. NCBI lineage: Eukaryota > Viridiplantae > Streptophyta > Magnoliopsida > Fabales > Fabaceae > Neltuma > Neltuma alba. The sequence continues at coordinate 57,422 of NW_021631971.1, forward strand.
AAAGTTCAACACTGTTTCCAGATTTCAAACCCTAACTTTGAAAAATCACCATAAATCGTACACATATCCAAATGAAGTGTTCTACCTATGGATTTAAAGCTCACAGAGTGTACTTTAAGCATGCAAAATTTCAGAATCAGATATGCACAGTAACTAATCCGAAATAGGCATAAAATCAGGTGCTATAACCACCACATACCGTGTTTTAGAGTTTGATCTGGCTTGGAACCACTTGGCCTTTCTTTCTCCCTCTTCTTTCTCTCTCTAGAAACCATTTTGCAAGATCTTCCCCATGGATTCCTTATGCTTGGACGAAATGGTAGGGAGGGGAGGGGGGTATTTATAGAAAAACAGACTGAATCTGGACCGTTGATCTTAAAAATACGTGGCTCGATCTGGACCGTCCATTTTCTCTTTTGATCTTACGGTGACAAGTGTCCTATGACATCATGCTTACCTCATCATGATGACATCATGCTTACATCATCAAGCCACATGTCTTTAATCCGACCGCACACGTGTCTTGCATCCGACCGTACACGTGTCTTCCATCTAGCCGTACACGTAATATTTTCTTTTTCTCATCTAACCGTACACTTGTCACTTTCATGTCCTTTCATCATTTATGGCATTAAAATAGGGAGAAAATAAATGGAAAATTCGTGCAAAAATATCTCCTTAATTATTTCTCCACTTATCAAGCCAATCTTGCACCGTAACGGATATTCTTCGGGTCCTGACTTACCCTGTACCACCGGGACAACTTCTTCTTAAAATTCTGGCCATAAAAGGTACATATATGGCGCCATCTCAGAGGAGCATAGATGAAAATAATTAGCTCTACTGACAGGTTACTTAACCTTACTGAGTCATGCAGTAGAGATTTCACTATAACGGGTAGACAAAAGACTGTCTAAAATATTCCCATACTGCGTTCTGATTTTTATGCTATCCATAAATATCTTCTGGTGACTCAGCATGATGACTTATAGGTGTCATGATTACACTTGATGACTCAGCATGATGACTCATCGGTTTCATGATTACGCTTGATGACTCAGCACGCTGACTCAGCATCGTCATGATGGCTCTTAGATATTTTCTTTGGTTTTGTCTCCTATTTAGGGGACAAAATTATTTAATATTTGACTGGAGTATTTTATTCAATCCAGAGCTCCAAAAATTCATCTAAAAATATCATAAAATTCCTCATATTATAGAGAAAATCTGTGAATTTTCTCAGGTCATAACTCAACCTGTAGCCCCACTTAAAAATCATTCTTTAAAATGTCCTTTTTCGGCACAACTGGCTTTTAATTATTCTTAAAGCCATTTTGCTGGTCTTCTGGGGATGAGACTAATTTTATAATTTTCTACAGTCTCTTAGATCATACATCCCCATTTTACCATAATTTTTTGAGGTTTCCTTATGACTTAAACAATTAAATCTACCTCTACATCTCAAATTGAGCCATAAACTTATAAATCCTTTTAAGTTACCTCAGGGGTATTTCATCATCTCTCTTCACAAAAGAGCCTTAGAATATTATTTCCTATTTTCTGGGATTTTCTTAGAATTTTCTAAGTACTTTCCATTTTTACCCCTGATGGCCGTAACTTTCTGAATTTACGGTTTTACCCCTGCTTAGGCTCAACCTCATAAAACCATCTCTTTGAGGCTTCTAACTTAACCTTTGGTCTGTATCTAGCCTCTTTTCTCTTTCTGGGCCTTTGAGACTTTACTGGAGCCTCTAACTTTGATTACCCTTTAGCCCCTTAAAACATTCACTTTGCAGTTTAGTCCCTGAAACTGCTTTAACTTCCTTTCTCATCTTTAGGACCTCTACTAAAAAGGGGTCTGGTAGCCTATCTCATTCAGGTTATTTCTGATACTTCTAGGCCCAAAAATCGGGATGTTACATGGGGGAGGGACTTATTGTGGATTCTAGCAAATATTTCTCATGCATCCATGCACCTATTTGATTTTAAGGTGTTTTTGAACTTATAAATTGGTTGAATTGTGAATATCTTGAGTTTAGTTGCTGAAGGGTTGAAAATTGTTCAGGATTTTTCGTTTCTGCCACCCTTCACCGCGACGAAACCCCCCTTTCTTGCACGTTAATTAGCTCTCGGGCACACTTCGCCGCGGCCAACTTATGTTTCGCTGCAGCAAACATTTTCCTTCACCTCGGCGAAACCCCCCTTTCTTGCACGTTAATTAGCTCTCAGGCACACTTCGCCGCGGCCAACTTATGTTTCGCTGCAGCAAACATTTTCCTTCACCGCGGCGAAACCCCCCTTTCTTGCACGTTAATTAGCTCTCGGGCACACTTCGTCGTGGCCAACTTATGTTTCGTCGCGGCGAAGGCCGGCCCTTTCTCCAGATTTCGTTTCTGCCACCCTTCGCCACGGCAACCTCAACATTGCGCCGCAGCAACCCGCCTTTAAAAAAAATTTAAATAATTAATTCTTGGCAATTTCAACTGGTCTTCAGAAATTTTTCCTGGCTTAGATTCTTTATGCTCCTGCATTTTTAAAATTGATAGAAAGTTCAAAGTCTACTTGTGGTTTTAGAAAACTTCCCATACTTTTAAATAAGGGTTGAACTTGGGCTAGCTATTCTCATGTTTTTGATAGATAGTAAATGATGATGTGCTTTGTAATTATGACTGTGTGATTCTTAACCCTTGAGATTGATTAATTGAGATTTTAGCCTTGTTGGAAGGATTTTTGAGCCTAAAGTTATTAAATTGAGTGAATCTGCTTATTTCATATTTCTCTAGAACTTGTTTTAATTCTTAATCAAAGCTTAGTGAATCAATTTTTGTAAATATGATAGAGGCATTCGATTTCAAAATCCTCATTTTCCAAACACAAACCCAATCATTTTACCGTCGTAAACCCCTTTGGAGCTTCATCTTGAGTACATGCATGCAATTATTTGTAGTTAAAAAAAATAGAAGAAGAAGTTGCTTAAATCATAAAAAAAAAAGAGAAAGAAAGAAAAAGAGAAAAAGCAAAGAAAAGAAAGGATAAAGATAAAAAATTATAAAATAAAAACTAAGTAGCTTCTTCCCTTGCTTTATTTAGATTAATTCTGTCTTAATAATTTGTATGCTTGTACTCATTTCCATTTTCATTTCATCCCATTCATTTCACTTGGCCTTCATTCAAATTCTAACCCTTAAAAGTCCTCTTGATTTGCAAAGTTGTTTCCTGTGGTGGAGAGGTAGAATTATTACAAGCCTATGGTAGAAATTGGATTGAGTAGACTTGGAGTGAAATAACCCTAAAACAAGTGAGTTAAGAGTGAAACACTTATCCGTGAGGTAGATCTTTCTTGATCAATCTTTTGAGTTAATTGTCCATTGTGCTCATTTTCTTAGCATATCCTTGTTTACTGATGTCAACCCTGTGAGAGTTTCTTACTAATCTTCTGCTTTCATCTTTAAGCATGGTAGTGTTTCTTTTTGTGCTAGTATCTCTTTAAATTATTCTTGAGCTTTGTCCAGGAGTACAAAGGTCTAAGTGTGGGGGAATTTGATTGAGCTCAAGATATTATTATCTTTTCATTACATTATCCATGATTTTGTGGTATTTTTTGTTCCTTTTTAATGATAAATGTGCTTAATTTAGATTAAGAGTCCTTACTTCAAGTTAGTGTCTTTTTGAGGATAAAATTGTCATAATTGGTTATTAATTGGATTCAATTGATTTCTAGGACAATTGATACTTCAATTTGTTGCTTTATTGTAGGACACTAGAGATTGGGGCCAGAATTGAAGAACTCAAGGCACAAGAAGCAAGAAAGGATCCTCTGCCTCAGTTCGCCGCGGCACACTTCTGCCTTCGCCGCGGCGAACATCGTCTGTTGAAGCAAGGCTCTCTCCTATGGTTCACCGCGGCGAACCCCTCGTATCAGCAAATTTAGACCCGACCATTTCGGGAAATTTTGACCTACCCATCCCTAGGAACCGACCCATGCACGCAATTTTCGGGTTAGAAACCCTATTTTGGGTATGGTGAGGTAAGACTCTTATTATTCAGCCACCACCTACGTTTCTATCATCATCTTCTCTCATCTCTCCCACAGAAACCCTAATCCTCTATCTCCATCTTCTTCACCTTCCATTTTCCTGCACTCCTTCTTCATCCACTTTCATTTCCTTCATCTGCTACTGTGATGGCTGAAGATCTCCCTCTAGTTAGAGCTGATTCCAAGGCTATGATGAGCTAAGCTTTTTAACTCTTGAAGATGGTGGAGTAGCATGAGTTCCCAAGCTTCAAAAGGGAGTTTTAGTTTTAATCTTTAGTTTTTAGCTAGGCATTTATGATTTTCTAGGTTTAGGAGTTGTAAAGTCTTAGTTAGATGCTTGATTAATTCTGTAATCAGTGGTTACTGATTAGCATTTGTATTTTGGATTGATAGATGTTGAACTATGAGCTTAAATATATGTAGTTGCATATATGCTTATTGTATCTCTCATGATTCTCTCATATCTTGCATGGTTGTGTTTGGGTACTGAGTTGATTGTGTGTTACATTAAGCCAATTGCATGATCATTCCAAATTTACACATTAGGGGAGCTAAACAAAGTTTACATTAATGAGTTCATTAATGTAAGCTTTGGACTCATTGAGTTAATGAGGTTCTTTTTAAGAAAACCTAATGGATTTTTGACACTCCCAGTATTTTAAGTGAACCATGATTGCCAACAAAACCATTTTCAAGAGATTTCCTATCAATCACTTCCATTACATCACTATTATCTTAAAAACTCCAAAAACATAGTATCTTAGATTTGTTTTCATTGTATTTAGTTTTGGCACATTTCATTAAATGTTAAAAACCCAAAAACCCCTTTTCATTACTTTGCATAGCATTTAGTCTAACTTAGGTAATTAATTAAGGCTCCCAAAAGAGAAACGACCCGAGTTTGCATTATACTGCATAGCTTGGATTAAATTTTGAGTGAGAACCCTAAAGCGAACGATGTAGATAGGCTCTCTTCATAATACATTACATGTAACTTGCTTATTCTCTTGTTAGTTAGTGACATATTAGCATGCCTAAAGCTACCTTCTTGATGCACTGCCATGGAGACATATTCTACTCATCATAAATAGCAATTACAGCAGCTAAAACATATCACAACAATATTTAAACATCATGTACATAGCAATACACAAGCATATAACATCAAGTAATGATAATAGGTAAGTTTACTACCTTATACTTCAAGCTTTCCTCTTGCTTTTCCTTTGACTCCCTTGAATTCCTAACCATGTTAGCTTTCAGTCAACATCCTCAAACATCCTCTTGGATGTTCCAAGGTCCTAAACATGGTGATAATGATCATACAATCCATTAGGACTAGGAGATTACATAAAGTTCAAGGCTAGCTCTGTTGAACTTGACCTTTTCTCTAAATTTTAGAATTAGTGTTCTAGCTTTGTAACAATTATTTTCTTAGGCCAATCCTACACAATTTTTTCCAAGGAATCCAATATGATCTTTGATTCATGAAAAGAAAACTCCTTCCCTTCTAAACTATTTTGGCCGAGAGGTACCCTTAGAATTCCTAAAATTCCACTTTTGATTCTAATGCTTCCAACTTCGCTTTCTCAACTTGATTCCACATAGTTTTCCATTCTAAATCCATTAGAAGCCTTAGAATCATCAAAAACTCATCCTAAGGTGCAGATTCTAAAGTGGCCGAACAACACACAATAACCATATCAAGCAATCTTTCAAATTTCACAACATAATACCACTTGAAACAACCTTGAACAAATATGTTTCAACTAAGTTTAACACATGGTATGAAAAAGTAGACCGGATCAGCCTGTTCAGACCAAAAACAGTGAACTAGTCACTTGTCTGGTCTGGTTAGTTAAAAAAACTAGGATAATAAAGAACCGGTGTGACTTAGTCTAACACAAAGTAAACAAGGATTAACCCGGGTAACTCGCCGGTCTAGGTGGGTTAGCCAGTTTTTTCTCCCAAAGCTTCCCATGCTTTCAAAAACTTAAAAAAAAAAAGATACACTAGACTATCACCGGATTCTGCTCTAAAAGTTAAACTCCATTGCTGTTGTGATCATTTCCTCACCGTCATTCTTCTGAGTGGCAAGATCTCCCTGTAACTCATTAGACCGTTGATATCCATGCTTTATAAAGAACTTACCAGATCTATGTGGAAAAGCTATTCTCAGCAGCAAGATCTCCCTATAACTCATTAGACAGTTGCCATCCATGCTTTACAAAGAACTTACTAGATCTGTGTGGAAAAGCCATGGATGTTGGTGAAGAAAAGAGACCAAAGTGTAAAAGAAAGCTACCCTACTCCAAACATGTGCTCTGAATAGTGATGCATAGGAACTGGGAATGCAAATGAAAAGACTATACTAACTATTGAGACTCATGATGCATGAGGAGTGGAGAGAGGCAAGTAATCACGTGAAAGAGGCTGAATAACTAAGAAAAAAGTCAAAAAGCAAGAGAAAAGTACAGGTAATGGGTAGGAGAAAGAAAAAAAATAATAGAGAAGAAATTTCATATATATATAACTGTTTTGTAATTTATATATTTATTTAAAGATTGAATACTATGTTTCCATAATTAAAATATAAGTATTTTTTATGTATTTTAATTAAATTATAATATATTAATTATTACTGGTCTAACCCGAGTTGACCCTAGTGTGACCCACTAACCTTTGAATAATTGCCTCCACCGATTCAGTTATCGGTTCGGTTTTTAGTACCTTGGTTTAACATCAAAATCATCCTCCCATATTTCTTATAGATTTCTACCAGCACCTCCCCTTAGAGAAATCCACATTTTTCAGCCATCAAACTCAAGAATATAAAATACAAGGTAGAACATAAAACTAACCTTGTATCCAAGATTGGTTGATTAAAGGTGGGTGTCTTCCCCTTGATTATGCTTCAAGAAATAAAATGGCAAGAGTTTCCCCTCTTGTTCTCATCTTGGCCAAAAATGTAAGGGAGGAAGGGTCTATTTATAGCCAAAACTTGGCCTTAAATGACTAAAATGCCCTTGGGAGCTAATAGAAAGTGTAAGGGCAAACTTGGAACTTCAAGTGCACTTTGCATCAATATTACATCATCTCTTATCTCATCCTATTAGAAGAGCTAGGTGTCACAATTCTAATGGAGAGGAAAGAAGAATGAATTTTGACTATTGGATCAAAACTTAATCTTCAAGTTTTCTTCCAATTTATTTGGCTCATATTTATTCGACTTTCTCGATGGCTTCTAGAGCTTAGAAAATTTTTCTATCTGTTTTATAAATTTCCTTTAATTCTAGAGAATATCTATGAATTCCTTAGGCCACAACACTTTTTTTAAGCCTTGCGTAAAAATCATTTACTAAAATGCCCTTAACCGGCATAATGGCTTTATATTTCATTAAAGCCATTCCACTGGCCTTCTGGGAGCAGGACTAATTTTATAAATTAGTACAACCTTTTAACTATTAAATCTCATTTTTGCTTACATTTTTGAGGTCTCTTGCTATTTCAAATAATTACCTCAAACGATGTACTTTTTACTGTCTATAATCTTATAAATTCCACTTAAGTTGCCTCAGGGGTATTTTCATCATTTCTCTTTACAAAAGAGTCTTAGGATATTATTTCCTATTTTTAGGGATTGTCCTAGAATTTTCTGTATACTTTTATTTTTACCCCTATTAGCCTTAACTTTCTGAATTTATAGTCGCTGCTTGGACTTAACCTCATAAAACCATCTCTTTAAGGCTTCTAATTTAACCTTAGGCCTGTATCTAGCCTCTTTTCTCTTTCTGAGTCCTTGAGACTCTCCTGGAATCTCAACATTATTTACACATTTCCTCCTAGTAAATTTCTTACTTAGTAGTTTAGTCCCTGAAACTGCTTTGACTTTCTTTTTCAGTTTTGGGACTTTTGCTAAAAAAGGTATGGTAGCCTATCCAATTCAAGCTAATACTGGTACTTCTAGGCCTAAAAGTCTGGATGTTACAAAGAGTGTGCAACCATAACACCCAGATCTATGTGGAACTCAAGAGACGAAATCCCTACTGATGAATGCAACTGCCTATGGAATTAAGTAATTTTAGAGGAGAGGCTCCGTTTAATAGGGATATAATATTGAGGAGTGTACCTTGACAAAGATTGAAAATAAGGAAGGTCTTGGCCACAAAGTACCTCTCCAAGATTGGATGTGCTCCTCCACCATGAAATTAATGTTGCTCTTACGAGAGCAAGTTAATCTTGGCAAGAATTATAGATGAATTTCCTGAATGGAGTTGACAATGATATATCCTCCATCGGTAGTACAAGAATGGGGGACAGACGGTTGCTCTGGTATGAGCAATGCATCCTCCCCCAAGGACAAATCCTCTAACGAAGATAGTGAGAAGCAGTCGAGATCACGTGCGGAGTAGATCTTACCCTTAGGAGAGCTAAACTAGTCAAGAGTAATGGGAAAGTATTATAAGGCAAATACTCCTCGAACTTAACAAGATACTATAGTATGGTGATGGGTAATGAGAATATGATGATATAAGTCCTGTCATAATACTATTCTGAGTTGAGGTGGGGCAACAAGAATTGTAAAGTCCTAAGGCAAGGCAGATTGGCACTGACACGATGATAAGCTAATAGACTTTAGAAGTGAGCCAGTGCCTAAAGATTCAAAAGGCACCATGAAGGGAAAGTGACCTAAAGTAGCTAAACTTAAGGGTTAGGAAAATACGGAAAGGCAAAGAATTCTAAAGTTAATAAGAAGTATTAAGCAAGGTGGATCATGTTTCAGGGAAAATAATGATGATTTGACAAAGATTATTAATGGCACAAAGTAAGCAAAAAGGTTATGTGGGCATATGAAGGAAGCCATTCAAGTTTGTGGTTAGGAGATACTAACTACAGGAACAGGTTAAACCCTTAAGATAAAGAGGTTAACACTGAAAGAACCTTCCAAATTTTGTTAAAAGTTAGGTTGATAGTATATGAATTGACCCTACCCCCTAATCTTAATTAGATATATGACGTCTTCCATATTTGTTAGTAAAAGAAGCATCAACTAGATCCTATGGTATCACACTACGGGGAGACTTGACGTTTGAAACACGACTACTAGGAAGTATAGATCAGAAAGTTAAGCAGTTACGAAGTAAGTTAATCTCATTGATTAGAGAGATCTAGGAGCATCTAATACAAAAAGAAGAATTTGGGAAAAGGAAGACAAGAGGAAGAGTAGTTGCCCAGAGCTCTTCACCTAAGGTGTGTTTTAAATTTTGAGCATGAAATTTAATTTTAGGGGGGGAGAAATGTCATATCCCTCCAACTTTGACCTTGAGAATGTGAGTAATAAATTAGATAAAGGGTCAAGTGGTAAAGTAGACTCAAAGGTTGAACAACGTTTGAGTTAAGCTTTGATTCTTGTATGGATTGATATTTTTGAAATTATCGGTCTAAGAAGGGCAAAATGGGAAATTTAAAAAAAAATTCCAGAAAAATAGAAAACTAGTAAATTAAAGGTTTTAGAACCTCATGTGAGGCCTTGGAGGTAGAAACAAGATGGAAATAATTTATCACAAAATTTTCTGTAAATAGAGGTTTTTTAGAAAAATAGTGAAAAATTAGCCTGAAACAATTATTTTAAATATGTAGAAACTTCAATAATTTTGGTAAAAATATGAAAAAGTTATTTAAGATATATTTGAGTTTATAAAATTGTTTCCAAGCATTGGAGGTGAAAGGATTAATTTTAGAATATTTATTACTGAAATCTTATCAGTAAAGCCTTATTTCAGAGCAAATTCAAAATAAATAGTTAGAAGTGGAGATAAATTACCAAATTTTCCAAATGCTTTCCTATATTAAAAAGGAGTGTTTGATAGAGAAATAAATTTTTGGAGGTCCAAAATTATTTTTGAAAATAGTAACCAACATAGTAAGTTTTAGTCAAAAATTGATATTTATGAGTGGGTCCCACTTTCTCTTTATTCAGATTTGGGCTTCATATTGGGCCAAGAGGGCCCAAAAAGTTCATACAAATAGTGGGCTAACCATAGAAGGGGTTTAAGCCCAATTTAAACCTAAAATCTATGGAGAAATAAAGAAGGACGACACATGGCAAGATTTGGAAATTTGTGGCACTTGATGAAGGCCACATGACCTCTTATGTGGTAGAATATCACACTACAAGTGAGGAGAGAGAGGTCAAAAATTTTCTTTATAAATACCCCCTAGAACACCAAAAATTCAGTGGAAATTGGAAAGTATAGCGGGGATGCTGTCAAACCAAAATTTAAGCTCAAAAAAGGACCTTTGACTATGCAATTAGGGGAGGAAATATCAAGCTTTGATCAAGGATTAATTAAGGTAAGTTTGAACTTGATTTTGGTTGAGTTTATTAAAGCTTGTTTCGATTAGAAATTCAAGTTGCAACTTGAGGTCATTGTGCTGTCTAATTTTGGTAGATTGAATATGGTTAAGAAAAGGATAGAAGCCTTGAAAATGAGTTGAAATTATCCTGTTTAATTGATGTTTGGATTGAATTTTGAAAGAAATCAAAGTTAGGGTTTAGATAGCCCTATTTAGCCACTATGGAATCTTGAAGCTAGAGATTGTTTCAATGTGATTTGAGGATTCTAATGAGTTTAAAAGGTGTTTTTGTGTAGGGAAACACCGAGAGAAAGTGTTTAAAATCATTTGAATTAAAAATGAAAATTTTGGAAACTATACTACTCTGTTCGGCCAAAGTGAATTAAAGGGGAAGGAATGTGATTTTGAAAAATCTGATTTGATATTTGGATTCTACATGAAAATTTGTATAGGAATGACCTAAGAGATAGATGAAAACAAAGAGGAAATATTTATGTCAAAAATCAAGGAAAAAGGGTTTGATTGAATTCAAGGTAGAACATTAATTTTATGCTTGGATTATTTGTAATTTGGGATGTTTTATGCATAAATTGATAGTTTTGGGCAAGAGAACAAGGAGGAACCCAAAGGAGTCAAGGAGGCTGAAATTGTGAATTAAAAGAGGTAGCATGGAATTTACAATTTTAATATTGACTTGCTTGATTATACACACGATATTATCTTTGAAATATATGCCATATGTTATCTGAAATTGTTTGTTGATAATATGTTTGGGTTGCTTGCATAGTATACCTTGGCATAATACATTACTTTATCAATTTGTAATGATTTGGTATGGTGTTTATATGGCAAAGAGGTAGAAAAATATTTTATAAATTGATTGTAATATGTCTTGCATGTTTAACATTATTATTGTAATTTCTTTACTACTGAGATTTTCATGAAATCTCACTCTTCTCAATGTATAAACAATCAATAGGAATCTCAAGTGGTGTTACCAAAGGCCAGGAGAAAGGGAAGGAAATCATATTGGAAGATGGTTGAACCTAATGCCATTGAAATTATATTTTGTAATTATTACAAATTGTTATGTATTATTGGGAATTATGTTGGGATATTGTATTAATGATCAAAGATATTTTACATTTGAGCATTTGATTAAGGAATCATGTCTAAGCATATGTTATGTAATTGGAACGGTCACATGGAAGGAAAAGAAGAGAAAAAGCAAAATGGCACACAAGAAGGATAAAAGTTGACTTTTCAAAGGGTAAAGTTTGACAAACAAAATTTTGTGCAATTGGTTGAGTCTTGAGTTGAAATTTAACAGACTTATAGATCTCATTTTTAGTTTTAAAGAAAGTAGTACTTCATTAAATTTGGAATTTATACAGAAAGTTATGCCCTTCCAAAATTGGGCATAGAGTCTAGAAAATTTAAAATTTACCAAATGAACAGTACCACTTTGAACAAAATCTAGGATCAATGGATGAGTTTTGGATGTCAATGAGTATTTTTCCTTAAAGAGTATGTCAAGAGCTTTCTATAGAAGTTGGAACCATCTCATTTAGATTTTTCTATAATTAATTATGAATTTTCAAAATTTAGCCTTAATCAGGGTTACAATGAATAGTAACCCAAATTTAAGAAATTTTAAACTTCAAATTTTTCTAACTCAAGGCCATAAGAAATGATCCAAAATAGTTCCAATTGAGATAAAATGAAGTTTAAAAGTAAGGTGTGACAATACATATGATTCTTATTTATTGTTTGTTTGACATCTTATTCTATTATTTTCATCTCTGACTTTCAAATTTACTTATAGAAATATAGCATTATCTCCCTTATTTAACCAAAAATTGCATTGTTTTTAGTTATAAATTCAAACATAATTTCACACCCATTCTTCCCTTATAAGGATACAACCCACCTTAAGACAAATAAAAGAAAAAAAACACAATGATATGACACAAAAACCAAGAAGTTAGTAGGGAAGGATATGTTGAAAACTATATAATACCACCATAATCTATATGCAATGCATCAAACAAACGACAGAGTCACAAGATCATTGGCTCTGACACCAAAATGAAACAATCTTTCTAAATAAGCTGATATACTTAATCTTTTCTAAGTAACTTCAAGAAATAATTTTTCCTTTTATAATCAAACTATGCTAACTACAAACTCCAATCTATGACAATTATATAGACTAACTTATTATAAAATAATGTTATCCGTGATAGAAAAGAACAGTACCCAGTTATGCACCTATCACAGATAAAAGAACTTTTCTTAACTCATTTAAATGCAAACCATGTAAGAAAGAATCAATCTCATCCAATAGGGTTATAAGACAACATATTATATAGCCTATAAATCAAAATAGTAAGAATTAAGTCTTAATTCATATTTTATAA